>NC_046160.1:26227904-26467904 GCF_011064425.1 Rattus rattus | reverse complement strand
GCTCAAATGTGTAAGAGTAATTTCAGCCACTTTCAAAATTTTAGAATAATATAACCTTGCATTTGTGTGGCACTTTTAGCTTTTTTTTTTTTTTATGTTGTAATGCTTTCAGATACACAGCTTTACAACGGTCCTAGAATATTTTTAAGTGCGTAAAATCCCAACTTTACTACTGAACAAAGCCTGCAGCAGCGGGATTTTAAGTGCAGTGTCCAGTAACCCGGCCAGTCAGCAACAGAGACGCAAACAGGCGGCTGCCTTTGGTCCCCCCTCTAATCAAGAAATGCTCCGAGCTTCTAGCCTTGTTGCAGATTTTTACAAGCTTCGCTTTTAATAACCTTTCTCCATTGCACTCCTGACTTATTACCTTCCTGGCTTCCCACACTCTTATTTATATGCAGTCTCGCTCCAGCCGCACATCTCCACGTTTATGCCACGTTTACTGTGTTGTCTCCTAACTAGAGTCCATTATCTGCTGAAACAAGAAGGATGTTCAGGAATAAAACACATCTTGCCTGTGGCTGCCAGGGGAGTGGAGCCCATCACGGGGGGCAAGGATGGATCTGTGCTGCCTGGAGTAACCTGCTGCTTTCATGTGTACCTCACCTTTGATGAAGAACGGGCTCCAAGCTGAGTAGCTTCTAGAAGGCTGAAAACAGAGCACACAACTTCACCCAGGGATCCGCATCTGCAGTGTCTCCCTTTACAGGCGTATTTCTGACCAGGAACCGGGTCATCTGCATTCAGAGCCCCCAAACAGGCTGTCTTGTCAGAGAGCTTGCATTTGTCGCTAATTTGGCTTAGACAGAAGAAAGGCCTTCCTTATAAAAGAGGCTAGAAATTCCCTGACCTAAATTGGCTACTGAGGAGGGTTAACTATTGCTAAAAGTCAGGTTCAAAGCCTGCCATCGTTCGTGCCTAGATTCATCATCTGGCACGTTTTCAATAAAAAGAAGAAAGGTACCGGAAGCCTGGGAAGAGAGCCTGGGTACTGGGGAGTCATGCTTCCCCAGAGTCACAAGACACACAGAGATCCTCCCTCATCCCTCTGTCAGCTACTGTGACGGTTACAAAAAGAGCAAAATGTAAGCATAATATCGAGTCTACGGGCTTGGAAATCAGACGCCCATATTTTCAAAATCCAAATTCGCACTTAATAGGTAGGTGACCTGGTCCAAGACATGTGACCACTTCATGAGTTGCTTTTTCTCATACGTATAAAACAGAGGGATAACCACCTTTAATGGCTGACTAAAGATCAGGCTTTGAAGACATAATGCATGCAAACACATATAACACATGGTGTGGCAGAAGGCCTGGCTAATGACTGGCCCTTCGTAATAAAGTGACTGTGTGCTTGCTCTGACCTCTCTCGAAACCTCCTTATGAAAGAAGCTGTGTTGTACCAGTCCCTAAAATCAAACAGGACTCTTTTATATAAAGAAAAGTCCAGCCCAATATAGTCCCCCAATATATATTCATTGAATTAAATTGCACGAAATCATTTCCAGAACTTTACATCCATAGGCAACTTCCTTGGCTTGCTTCACTGGTTTCTATATTTCTTTAAAAATTAAGCTTGGCTCACTCCTGCCTCAAGCTTGTGGGTATTTTAGCTGCCGATATGGAGTGTTTATAACATTTTTGTGTATGAAGAATTTTGTATTTGGTCATGTATTTTCACAAAGTTATATAAATACCAATACCATAGTGCAATGTTTAAAAAAAAAAAATCAAGATCAAAACAGACCTTTTATCTACAGGTCACACTCGTTAGACTGGTTTTTCTAGAAAAAGTGGAAGACGGTCACAAGAAAGGTTAGAGTTATAGTTCTATATGCAGGAGGGTGATCCTTTAATACAGAGGAATATCTGTGTCATGTCATCTAAATCTGTCACGGGATTTTAAGATTGGAAGGGAACTTAGAGGTCATCTAGTTCCCCCCTCCCTCCCCCAGGCAAAGTCTGCCAGCTTCTACCAGGGAACCTCAGAACAGCTCTGGCTCCACAGGGGCTGGCATCAGCCCCAGCCCACATTGCCAGGTCCTGGTGCAGCAGATGCCCACGGTTAAGGAGGCAGAGGGGAGGAACTAATAGGCCTATGTAGACAGTAGTGACCACCTCACACCAAGGATCCTGTCCAATCCACTTCATCCCATGCAAAATGAACAGCAGTTTGTAGGGGTCGTGGAGGCAAATATGTTTTTGAGAAACGTAGACCCTTAAAGCATAAGCATATTCAGGTAAGCGTGGGTACACGCCTGAAGGCTTAGATGCAGCTGTGCCCACAAGGACAGGCAGGCAGCAGAAAGCAAGATGTGGTTCATAGACAACCTTTAATTCATGGAGGTCACAGAGTACTTTCTCTTTTAAAAAAAAAAAAAATAGGACCATCTGCTTCATTATCAACTCGACTGCATTTACCGCACAGCTCCTTTGTGGGAATACATCTGAAGGCAAGCATTCATGGTGCCTCCTTGACATCCTTGGGAGATGTGGGGTGAGGGGTAGATGTAGCACTAAATCCTGCAGACTGCAGTGGTCAAAGCCTTGTTCCAGGCAATGACCCAGTGAGTACAGGAGTCTTCCCCTTCCGCAGCTCGAACTCAGTCCCACTCCCCCACAAAGCTCAGCTTGGGCAATGGCTGAATCGTATTTACATTTTAAGTCACTGTTGGGTCGTAAGGGCAAGTTTTGATAACGGCAAAGTACTCAGATTCAGAGCTTCCCCCTCCGCACTGAACGGTAAGTAGTTTACTTTTCAGGCAGCATGATTTTTTTGAGGCTTTTATTCCACACCATCACTGTGTTAAGAAAGCTGTCAAGTTTTGGAATTTCATGGAGAAATGTGAAGTGGCCTTTGTGAGCTCCAGAGGAAACCTCAGAGGCCTGACATTCTGAATGTGATGGCTCTATTTACATATATATTGTCCTTCCGGAGAGAGGCTGTGGGTTTGGACTTGGGATTACTGTATATAGCAAGCTTTAGTTGGCAGATGGGGCTTGCCCTCTTTGTATATCTGTATGCATTCCCTCCCTCCCAATCTCATTCATTCACTCTTTCCTTTCCTTCTTCCCTCGCTCCCAATCGCATCCATTCTTCCCTTTCTTCCCTCCCTCCCACTCATTCATTCATTGTTTCCTTTTCTAACCTTCCATCTCTCACCAGTTAGTTCATTCATTCATTCATTCATTCATTCCAAAAGCATATCTTACTTTCCTTTCAAGGTTGGGTTCCAATCCTATCATGACAGAAGATATCAGGAGTAAACCATAGTAGACTCAGGTAGAGAGAGCCCAGATGCATAGATAGGAAAGATGGATTCTTAACAAATTGAATTTCCCTCCACCCCCCTAAAAAAAAAAAAACAACTTGGAATCAAGAAACTATATGTATTCTTTTTCTGTGCTTCTTTAGGCCTAAACTATGAGAATCCAGCAGCCTTTTAGAGTCCTCTCAAGAAAACCCACCTACCTTTATTTGATTGCTAGATGTGGCCTGTGTTCTCTGCCTCCCTTCTCTTTGGCTTGAGTATTCTGGACTTGACTTCACCTTAAAATATTCCACCATATTTGTATGGGGCAGTTGTGCTAATCTTTACATTTATGTATGATGTCAGTCATTTGGAGTGACAAGCAAGAAGGGAAGTCTTGTCCTCCACGAGGACAAAAATATAGGAATCAGGACTGTTGAAAACTAAGCAGGGAAAAGGTATAAACAAGAGAGAGAAAGTAGGTGTTCCAAGTGCAGGAGGCAGCATTTACCCAGAATTTGGGTGACAAGTACTTTCTCCTCCCGATGCTCGAGGATTCCCTGTCCCTCAGATAAATCTTTTCCTAGGAGTTAAGGCCTTGGCCTACATCCCCAGTGATAATGCTGACAATAAATACGTGTTGCCTTACTTTTGTGAAAGATAAAGCCATGGTGACTTTTAGGACCCCAAACTGGAATTCAGAGAATTTGTTTATAAAATGGGTATGAAACAGACATAAAAACCCCAACCCTCTGTGTGTGAGTATTGATATGGGAAAGAGAGACTCTTAGGATAAAAGTGACAGCGCCAATGGCGTACTTTATGAGGCATCATGCCATTAGCCTAGGACTTTCAGCATAGACAGAAAAGTACAGCCATGGTTGTGTGTAATGAATAGGAAATGTGAGGTGCCTAAGAGAGCAGTGGTTGGAGGAGTAATGGCAAATGAATTAAATGACTTGACAGGCAAGACAAGAGAGGGGCTGTTGGTTATTCCAGGAAGAAGATGCACGGTTAGGCATTGCAAGGAGCCACAAGTGTGGTATCAATCATGCAGTGATGAGAATTATAAAGTACAAATTAGGGGCTAGTAGGAAAGGATTAGAGCCAGATGCTAGAGGGCCAGACTATGCCTAGCTTTTAGTAGACAATAGGGAGCCATTGAGTTTTCCTGAGGAAGCCAGTGACTTAAGACAAGTCTGTCAGAGAGTACAGGCCCTACTGGTATATAAGGAGCAGAGAGTGCAAGGTATCCTAGTGCCTAGTAAGCCACCACTGTGTAATGGGAGGAAGATGGGCTCTGTCTTTGACATGGAGAAGAGGAATAAAGATGGAAAAATTATTGCTGATGGTGAGTCATACTCTGCATGAAATGCTCAATTAAAATGTGTAAAGCTATGGAGTCTATGGAAAGGTTCTGAGACATAGTAAAGAAATGAATGTTCTTGACCCTGATTACCACACTAAGCAATTTGAAACAGTCCAGGGAAGTATGGTTGTACAGTAAATAGTAGTCACAAGTGACATACTCAAAGACTTAGACGCATGGCTACCAAAACGTCCTTGAAAGATGCTTGGCTCCCATCTCCCATTCCCTGAACCTAAGCACTCATCTCTTTTCCTCCACATGCCCCAAAGAAATTCTGTTGCATTCTCAGCAGACCGTAGGATGCTGTGAGGTAGATGGGTCATCCAGAGCAGCCAGGCAAGCATGAGATGAAATACTAACTTATCTCAAACCTGAACCTGAACATGAGAACATTTCTCAACTCCTCAGGATGCCCTAGGAAAACAGACAGGAATATTTTAGGTCTGGTTAGAAGGCAGTAGCATAGAACTACTTGAAGGCACATCTGTCCTGGTCCTTCCTTGTTCTTCTCATGGATATCTGGAGTCTACTGATAACCTCAGAGAGAAGAAGTCACGCCTGAAGCCTGTTATCTAGGAATATGATCTAAAAAGCCAATATTATCTATAAATATGGTATTGTTCTTCCTATCAGGAGGTCTCTATAACTGGCTGCCTGTTCTTTCTAGGCAGCTAACTTCCTTGAATAGTAACTCACATGTTAAAGAAGCCAGAGCAAGGCTTCAGGTGGTCCTATCCCTTTACTCCAATCACACACGGAGGCGTTTGTTCCATACATAGGGTATACGAGCAGACCTGTACTTGCCCTAAATTTTAGTGGCAGCAGGATATAGCTTTAATGCAAAGAGCTAGTCTTCTGCAGATCTAGACCCATGGGGTATCTTCCTAGATGCTTGCAAGGTATGCAGCTTTATTGACCTCATAATGATTCATTAAAAATATTCTGAAATCAATGAGCCTGAGATGCAAGTAATCAAATAATAGAGAGGGCTTTCTACGTGGCTCTTTACTGTGTGCTTCAGGTGATCATGAGACATTGGTCTTGGATGATTTTTCAATGCCCCAGCAGGCGTTTCTTCAGAATCTTGTTATAAGTAAGCCAATGGTATCCTCTTCGAAGACAAACACGCAAGCAAAGCTCACACAGATATCACCAGGAGCCATGGGTTCTTGAATTCTTGTTCATGTGTGTGTGAGTGCAAGTGCACACTCATGTATGTCCATATACACACACGTATGTGTGTGCATGTACATGAATGTACATCTATGTGGAGGGTAGAACCTCCTTAGCTGTCACTCTGTGGGACCCTTCCACATTGATTTTTTTAAAGGTTTATTTATTTTATGTGTACACAGTAGCTGTCTTCACACACACCAGAAGAGGGCATCAGATCCCATTACAGAGGGTTGTGAGCCACCATGTGGTTGCTGGGAATTGAACTCAGGACCTCTGGAAGAGCAGTCAGTGCTCTTAACCGCTAAGCCATCCCTCCAGCCCCCCACATTGATTTTTTAAAACAAGAGTTTCTCACCATTTCTGAGCTAACTGATTTGGATAGATTGGCTGAGACTGAGTGCCATGTATCTGTACAGCTCCATTGTTTTAATCCTGGACTTGTAAGCACATGCTCCAATATCTGCCTTTTCCTTATGTGCATTCTGGGGCTCCAACTCAGTTCCTTAGGCTTGCAGGGCATCCATTTTAACAACTGGCCCATATCCCCAAACTGAGTGCTGGCTCTTTTCTGGAGATCCTACCAGGTTTTTAACTTGTTTTACTTTGGCTGCTTAAATTAGAGACTACATTTGTTTGCTTAGTTAGGAGTGAGTCTTGTTACAATTAAGTCAGATCCAATCACTCTGTGACACACTAGTCTAAAATTGACAAGGAACCATGACATATTTTCTATATAATGCAGTGGATGAGCCAAAGAAGCTTTGAAACATCCTGATGATCTATTTTAGGTGCCTTCGACGCTCAACACATCAAGTCACTATTGCTATTAAATTAGCGCTTACTATCTACATTGTACTAATCTGGGTACCAGGGTAGGGAAAAACTGCTGACAACCGATCTTTGTTCTCAAGATGAAGATAAACATGCAGGCATTTAAAATCATGCAAGGAAAGTAGAACAGGGATGCAATATCGGAGGGGGAGTGGAATTTGAAGTAATATTAATAAAACATATATCAGATATCAAATAAAATGCATACTATTTCACAGTGTAAAGCAATGTTCTCCTAAATGCTTTAGATATGGAGGTTGAATTTCATCTTTTAACCCAATAAAGTAGGTGCAATAATCTTCTTTTGAAAGATCAGAAAATGTAGGCTCATGAACATTACGTCTCACATCCAAGGTATTTTTATGTTCTAGCTCCAAATGGCAAGCCCTTACTGACCAAACCATTGGTTGGCTTCAGGTAGAAAGAAAACACATCTTGAGAATTAGGCTAAGATCTACCTTGCAAGGAGCAAGAAATCAGGCATTCTATGCAGAATGGATGATATAATAACACTAGTTTTGAAGGCAGTAATATTGATGAAGAATAGATTAACCCTCTGATTAATGTATGGTCCCTGGAGGCAAGCTCCCCAGACTGAGATCCTAGCACTGCCATGTTCTCATTCTGTACCATGGAAAACTTCTCTCACGTTTGTACAGTCCTGGGTTTCTTACTGTACAGTGGTCATAAAAAATAGTGCATAATAGTAGATTGGTAAATATTTATGAACTATTTAAAATAGCCCCTGCCAGATAGCAACATATGAGACCCTACACATGAGTCTGTAAGTTTAAGAGAATTAAAAGACAGAGCTGGCTAAAAGGCTAGACGATATCCGGTTGCTTCGCAGAATATACCTGTCCTCCCCTCTGAGAACCATCTCCTTGGTATCTCTGTGTAATCTTGGCTGGAGGGTGGAATCAGAGGACAGCCTCTGGTCAATTCCATTAGAAATCATACCCAGTGCGACTGACATGAAAATAACCATAAATGCTTACCAGAGGCTTGAATGGACAAAGCACTCTTGGGTGTGTTAGTCATTTCGATAAGAAAACAGGGCAAGGAGGAAAAGGGGGAGTGCAGTCAGATGGCTCCAAATGGAACTAGCTGCAGTGAAAGCCTGTGGCTAGATCAGGCAGGAGCTACAGTGCAAATGTGACTGATCTCCAGGACTTTCTGGTCTCTGGGAGTGAGGGAATGAGTCAAGAGGGTCAGGAGCCCTCGCTAGTTCATTAGCCTTATCTAGATTTCAAAAAAGAGATTCCCAAATCCCATGAGGTGACTCACTGCTTGGAACAAAACCTGACACATTGACATCCTACTTTCCCAAAAGGATCCTGGAAGCCCTGCAGTTATATTGATGGAAGGTGATTTATACCAAGGCAAGTGCTGCCAAGGCCCTCGCTGGGAAAGCAGCTAGGCAAGGGAATAATTAAGAATGCAATGGCTTTCTGTGTTCTGGAGTCTCTCAATTAAGTAAGAATGCACATGAAGAGTCTTAGCCCTCCTGCCCCCCAGCTGTGTGCCTAGCTAACCTGTCTGCCACCAGGTACCCATGGGCTGTGGATTTCATATGTTACCACCAGAGTCCTTGCACTTGGTAGCCAAGCAGTCTTTGGCCCTCTTGACCCCTCTCTCCAAACTCGCTGTCTTCAACCTGAGGAGATCTGAAACAAAAGCTGCTCCAATTTGTTCGTGGGAGTATTTACTTACGGGATGGATCACAATATCCTATTGAAAAAAAAACCTACAACTCACACTCTGCATTGAGAAGCAACCACATCTACATTTGGACAAATTGGCCTCTGTCCTGGGAATATCATGAATGAAGTTTGCTCATAGACTTTCTGCTCTCCTCACAGCTGCCATCATAGCCCAGGGGTGTAGAGAGGGCACATATCACAGGCACGCTCTCTGGAAATGGACTGACCACAGCTTGCACCCAGGGCTCTATGAAATTAGAAAATTAAACTTAGAATGCTCATGAGTTTTCCATCGCAGGGTGCCTTCAATTTAGAGGTCAAAGAGCTCTTATTTCCAGCTTCCAAGTCCAGCAGTGTATTAATCTGTTCAAGCTAATTACCAGAACAAATCAGCCTTAATTTTCTGATTTAACACAGTGAAAGTTTCTTTCTTACTCTTATCAGAGTCCCATGCGGCTAGTTGCTAGGGTTCTCTGCTCCGCACCGTCAGTAAAGATCCAAACTCCACATCTATAGTGGATCCCATAATCTCAAAGGCCCTAGGACTTTATATTTGTTCATCCTTTTCTATCACTAGAAGATAAGAAAAAAATAGATGAAGGTTTTATGAGCCAAGATTGGAAGCTACACATGCCTCTCTCATTCGTTTTCTATTGTCACATGATCCTACCTATAGATAGACTACATTTTTAGAGAAAGAATGAAAAGGACTGGAGTCTATCTCTGTGATTCTGAGGAAATAGGATTAATAGGGCCACAATTGTGGAGGCTTCACGGAGATAGTAATATCTGAGTTCTCAGAGGATAGATGTCCATGCAAACCTCCCCATCTCTCAAGTTGGAAGTAACCTCAAGGTCTTTTCAGTTCCTATCTCGCTGTTCAGCAAAACACGGAGCTAAGTGCACAGTAATTGCCTGGAAAACAGTTGGTGGTTGATCTTAAATGGAATCTACAGAAAACCTTAGTGGACAGGGAGGCTCAGGGTGGAAGTGGAGTCCAGCATCCAGAGCTGGGATGATGCTGCCCGAGTGGATGTAGAGGGCTGTACAAACGGTACCTATAGCTGTAATGGATAGAGGAGAAGAAGGTACAAGAAAGTGCCTAGGTCATTGCAACTGTTGTATATTGCAAGTATCATCTGTACGATACAAATGGCAAGAGGACATTTTTTGAAAATCATGTGTATTTGACAGTCACAGCACTGGGATTCACTAAGCAAGACATACTTCAACTAAATAATCTGAAATGCACATTAAATACTTGTCGTAATGAGCTCACTGTTGCTCTATATATAGTTAAGCCCTCAGAGCTCAAGTCATGCATTCCCATTGTCCTGGGTAGGATCTAGCTAATGACAGAACAGCGTGTCTTATTTCCGGGGTCCCAGTAGAGGATAAGAGGTAGAATATCACAGTGGGAGAGTCCATGGCTGCTGAGACTCCAAGCAGAGACTACTGCTCCCTTACATTACAGCAAGTGGCACTTAAGGGCAGCCATGGCTCCACCTCCTTCTAGAGGTTTCTCTTTTGAGATTCCAGCCCTCGCTGTCAGCATATATGCTAATCATCAAGGACTATCAGCAGAAGTAGCAAGGACTGTGTCAGTCACTCAATACAGAAATGCGTTTTCTCGAAGTTCTGCAGAGGCAGAGGCCAAGGCCACGGCACAGGCGGGGTTGACTTCTACTGAGGTTCTCCTTCCTGCCGCTTCCTAGCTCCATCTTGTTCCTGTGTGTCATCTATAGGAAGAGAGCTAAGAACACTCTGGTGTCTCCCATCTTAAAAAGACACAGGTTCTGAAAGACAAGGATCCGTCCATTTGATCCTATTCAATCTTATTACCTCTTTTAAAACTGTTGTTTGCAAACACCAGTTGGGAATTAGGCCTTCAAATCTATATTCAAGGACGCATAACTTAGATCAGTCCTTGACTCCAGAGCTATGCTCCTCATGTAACTGTGTAGAGAAATGTGGGCTGGTCCCTGCTAAGCAAGAGTACTCTTTATCAAGGGCTGGTCAGTAACTGAAACCCATATGATATGCTATCTCTCAGTTGTCATCTCCAGCTTGGTCCCTCTATCCCCCTCCCCATCCCTATTGTAACCCTAACCCTTTGCCTGTGCCAAATCAGTCTTCTGTGGTGAGCCAAGGATAGCCATCCAGGATTCCTTTGGTGCCAGCTTACACTTTTGTCTTTAACCTTTTTCAAGGTTCTAACTCTAGAAAATAGGTCAATAGCATCAAGGTCAGCCTGCTTCGTGAGTAGAGGCACATTGTATCTTTCTCTTCTCCCTTAACTTCCCTTGTCTCTCCACCCTTTGCATGTTAGACACATTCCTCCCTTCTCATAGCCTGTGAGTCTTCATGCCAAATACATAATATATTAAAAATATGTATGCATGTGTTTAACATATGTGCATATATTTAAACATAGAATTCACATATGAGGGAAAACATGTAATTTTGCCTTTCTGAGTCCATCTTATTCACTCAACATGATCATCTACAGTTCTATCTACTTTCCTATAAATGACACTTTTTTTCTCATTACAGCTGAATTGTGTATACGCGGCATTTTTTACTTTATCCATTCTGTCATTGATGCTTCTTTAGGCTGGGTTTGTACCCTGGATATTGTGTTCCAATCTCACTCTTCACCAGATCTCAAAGGTCATTTATTAGTTCAGTATACATTTGCTGATGCCGCCTGCCTCTCCAGCTTCAAGAGGAGCATGACTGGCTTTTGCTGGGGGGCGGCCACGCAGGAGGCAGCCTGGTTTCTGATCTCCTGAGGAATGTGGAGCCCATGTTATTACCATCACAGATGTATTTCCAGGATCTGAGATCAATCTGCCACTGTTGAGGAGGACTCAGAGAAGGAGGCGGCTCAAAGCCGAGCGCCAGCCTTCTGTTTCCTATGCCACTATCGATTCTGTGCAGTTCTGGGAAAGCTGCTGCTGCTGTCCTAGCCTCCGCCCCCTCTTCTGTTGATTGGATGGGAGACTAAATGGCATCTCCATCTCCCTCACACCCAGAGTGCCGTGCCACACTGACCTGCTCTAAAAGGCTTTGTCTTTTCTCTTCACCAGTGACATCGAGGAACAGCCAATCCAGAGGGCTTCTTAGGCTCTCCCCAGATTCCCAGAGAACCTCCTAATCACACTGGCTTTTGGAGATTTCCCTGGGTAGACCCGTGACCCACGCACCTCCCTGTCAAGGTCCTGTCTCATTTTCCAGGTCCAAGAAGATGAATGCTCCGCATTTGCACCAAGGGAATGGAGTATTTCTTCAAGGAAGTTAATAAGATTGTATATTTTAGCCTCAGGGCACCAGAGAAGGGAAAGAAAAATTCCCTGAAACAACATGTCTCTTGTTTAATAAAGTTTTATTATTATTATATATGAGTGTGTGGGAAAGAGAAATCTATATCTGTTCTTCACCATCGCAGCTTTATTGGTTCTGAGCTTAAAAAATCAGTTTGGTGACTAACAGAATAAAGGAACCGACTGACCGGTGATTTTTAATATTTGGCTCTTCCAGGAAGCAATCTAATAGAGTAAGGGCTTATTGGAAAGTGTAGATGATGTGAAATAAGTTACACAGGGGGGTGGGCTACGCTGGCCCACACCTTGGGAGGACAGGCAGATGCCACAGGAGGCTGCTTTGTGCTAGCCAGCCCAGCTCACTGAACACCTCAGCCTTGGGAAACACAGGGCTGCTGGAATGTTACTTGTCACACATTTCTCCCACTAAAGCTTTGTTTTATGTAAAATTTAAATTTGCCAGCTGAAAACATCAGTAATCATCCACCACTGTTAGAGCATTTTCCTTTAGGCTCTCTCTGCTCCTTTGTAGTCAAGTGTGCATGCTCTCTGTCCCTCTGCCTCTGCCCCTGCATCCCTGTTTCTCTCTGTGTGTTTATGTGTGTTCTTTTCTCTCTCTCTCTCTCTCTCTCTCTCTCTCTCTCTCTCTCTCTCTCCTTCCATTGTGTGTATATGTGTATGCATCTGTTTGCATGTCTGTCTGTCTCTCTCTCTCTCTCTCTCTCTCTCTCTCTCTCTGTGTGTGTGGGGGCACACGCGCGCATGTATGTCTGTTTCTTTCTGCGTGTCTCTGTCTGTGTGTGTGTCTGTATGTCCATGTCTATACATATCTACTGAAGTCTTGTGTCCTGTTCTGTGGCTGAGATCTCAGCTGATGAACCCTGTGCCCTCTTGGAGCCAACCAAGCAAGTGATCAAAACATCTTCCGATCATCCCAGTGATTCCACAAGATGCTGGGAAGAGTTGTTTTAGGTCTAGTGGTGTCGGTCACTGACTCCTTGGGAACAGAAAGTGATTTCTGAAGCCTACACTCTCAGCTCAGACTCTCCCCCCTCTATTTCTTGTCTCCTTTTGCATACTAAGTGTTCTAGAGTAGTGTAGAGTCGCTATTGTTGTGATAAAGCATATAACCAAATAAACTTGTAGGGAAAGGGTTTTATTTCACTCACAGCTCTATACAACTGTGCATTATTAAAAGCAGTAAGGACAGGAACTCAAGCAAGGCAGGAACTACAGGAAGGAGCTGATGCAGAGGCCATAGAGGAGAGCTGCGTACTGGCTTGCTTCCCATGGCTTGCTCAGCCTGCCTTCTTATAGAACTGAGAATCACCTGCTCAGGGATGGCACCACTGGGCCCTCCCCATTAATCACTAAGGAAATGCCCTACAGCTGGATCTTATGGAGGCATTTTCTCAACTGAGGCTTCCTCCTCTCTGACGACTCTAGCCTGTGTCAAATTGACAGAAAACTAGCCAGGACACTATGTATACAAACAAGTATCAGAAACCCCATATTAAATGAAAATATATTAATTTGAAATTAGCCTTTTCAGAGTATAGTAGAAGGTCTGACTGTTTTTACATGTCAAAGTAATACTTTGTGGTTTGGTAGCATGAGCTAAACCTGGGAGATGGGGAATAATGACAATGTGGACTGAGAATGATGAAATGTGGGATAAAGGGACAGAGCCTGTGCAGGAGAAGCACCAGAGCTCAGCCATGAAGTAGGTAACTATGGTCTTGCTCTGTTCTGCTCCACTGGGGCTATACTCAGTTCTGAAATACCTGAAGTGATGGGCAGTCAGGGAGGGTCCCCTCCCTTTGACTCATCTTCTATCAGCAATGAGGTGCACATGACTTCTGAAACACATGAGACACATCCACAAAACCTCAGAAGCATAAGTCTGTAATGATGTGATTACACACATCAAATACAGAAACTTGATACTGCTTTGAATAAAGATTCCCCTCTACATCTTAGATTACCCAACAGCTCAAGGCTAAGACAATGGGCTTCCTTTGGTCTCCATAGAGTCAGCTACCTTTCATTCTTTGTTCTCTTGGTGGGGAAAGGAGTGATAACTGAAGACTAAAAACACAGAGCTGGTAACTGAAGTCAAAAGAGGGTTTTTTAATCTAAATGGCTGTCTACTTGGCTTGACTGTCAAAGACCCAGATTCTACTTCTCAGAAAAAGAGAAGAGGCATGTTGAAAGGCATGCTAAGCTTTTCTGTAGGAAATGTAGGACAGAATGGCTGGTGAGAATGTCAGGGATACATTGTCATTTAGCAGAGTTGAGTAATCTCTTTGATGGGTGAGACATTTGGGCCAAGGCTTTGGCTTGATCCTCCAAGGGAGGGTGTCTTGCTTTCCCCTACCTTTCCCCTGCCAGGAAACAGAATGAAGTGAGCATCAGTACAGTGGAGGTCACCATGTGCATCTCTGTTTCCAGAGCCTGGGCCCTCTGTCCTAGGGTTATTCATCTTAGTGAAAGCCATTGGAAAACTCAACCCTTCTAATTCCTTTGCATTGAGTTTTCATTACACTTTAAACATTGTCATGGATAGAATTAATGAGCAGAGGCCTACTGGATATTCAGCCAGAATTCTCAGAACCCCAAAGGTCTTGACTCTGAGAGCTTGGGACCACTTGTCACTTAAATGATCCATAATTTTGTTTCTGATTAGTACTGAGTAGTAAGTAGTCCCAGCAGCAGCTCTGGAGACACTTTGGCCTTCCGCTTGGCCACGAGCTTGTTTGCCTCACTCTGCCTTGTGTCTTATCGGCACAATTCAAGCCCACTGGGTCCTTCTGAGGTGGTAGCTCATGACTTCAAAGGACAAACGCAACTTTGGAGACATTCTAAGTTTCAGGCTCATCTTCATAAGATAGAAAACAAATGCCTCCTCTCATGGTTAACCAGAAAAACCCTTTAGCCCTCAAACTTTCCTGCTATATTCCTGCTGCCTAGAATTTTATTACTAGAACTTGACTCCTTTGGGATTAAAAGGCATTTTAGTCTTTTAAAGTCCTTTATTAAAATGCAAAGACATCTAGGAAGGTTGAAACCTTATATTACCAACAAGAATTTGCAGTCATTGAGGGCAGGAAATACAACTTAAATGCCTTCTCCTATATATTAAATTCTTAGCTGCCCATGACTCCTAAAAGGTTAAGTCATTCTATACAATCAGGGTGCTTAGCTTGCTGAAGGCTTAGCTTTTGTAAATCTAATTTGAGCAACAAGAAATATTTTGGATTAAAGCCTCATCTAAAATGTTCACTCTGTTCTGCCTTCTTAAATGCAACCCGTGAAATGCAATAAAACACTTTCTTAATGAATCACCGTTATTATTGTGAGCTTTCCCTGTTATCCTTCAGACCGACTTCGTCTCCATCTGTTACTACAGGCAGGGCTATCTGCCCCTTCTATAGCCCTTCTTGCATTTGCTTTTTGGCTTTTGGTCTGCTCCAGACTGACACTATCTCTCCTTGTTCACACCAAAGTGCTTACTTTAAGTATTGTTTCTCTCTTCTAACACATCCTTATAATCTCTGTTGGTGGGAAATAACATCGTTAGGCTTGAGGGCTGAAGTGTCTGTGACTAAAACAAAAATAGATTGACTTTTAATGAGAAGTTTTCCTACGGGTAGCAGTAACAATTTTATTACTCTCATAGGCCATGGGTGCTGTGTGTGGTATACAGGGCTTTGATCCCAGCACTGGGGAAGTAGAGACAAGAGGATCTCTCTGACCTCCAGGCCAGTCTAGTCTATGTAGCAAGTTCTAGGCCATCTAGTGCCACATAGTGAGAACCTGTCTCAAAATAACAATATAAGATATTTCTACTTTCCTCTGATTCACAGCTGTTATTTGGATAAGTGAGGTTGTCACATAACAGGGAGGGTTATTTTTTTTTCTTCTAAAGATAACAAGAAGCCAAGATGTTCCACTCTAAAGTATAAAGGAATTGGTATCGGTTGGCAGTCTTTGAGCTTAATATCTGTCCAGTCTATAAAATATTTTCTCAAAATCAATTATGGCTCGGTTCTAAGAATGAAGGAGTATGCTCTAAATAATTACTTCAAGATCATAAAATAAGGACAATAGTAGGCAAATCAAGACCTGTGACTCCTCCTATTTCCAGAGAAAACGTGGACAACATGAGCTGCTACACAGAGATGGAACTGGAGTGAACTCTGATACTCATAGCAGCTATCAGATGCTTTTGTTGGCCACCTTCTCCAATTATTAAACTAACAAGTTATGAACTGTGGACAAGTCACATAAGCAATACTGAAATATTACTATTCCTTTTATAATCAATATGCATTCTGTCTGCCTCAAAATAACCACTAATTTGGGGTTTTGATAAATGAAACATAATAATGAATTGATTTTTTTTTAGAATATCACTGTCATGGTATATGAGCTCTTGAGCTCAACTGTTATAATCATTTTATCAGAGAGTGAATATGAAATATTTAGTCTAATACATATAAAATAATGTACTCAGTGTTAGCTAAGGAAAGTGCACACACACACACACACACACACACACACACACACACACACACACAGCCTTACATTTAATATGCCTTAATCAGCTCAATGGCTGGGCCAATGACAAACTTCCATGCTGCCTACACCTCCCCTCTGATACTCCTGAATTATTACTTTCTAAAAATCTATGTTTCATGTTTTCTACCCGAGACCCAGTGGGGGAAGGGGCGGGGCTGGGGCTGCTCTTCCCTGGCCCTTACCTGATTGATACGCCTCTCTTCCTGTAGCTCTCAGCCCAGTTCTTATTCCTCTTCCCACATGGGGATTCTTCTTCTTTTCTTCCCGCTCCTGCCTTTCTTGCCCAGGATCCTAAAAGCCCCGCCTCTGTCTCTCTGCCTAGCCAATGGCTGCTGGCAACTTTATTTACCAATCAAAGCCACCTGAGAACAGGGACCTTCAGCATCTTACGTGCAAATTTCCGTGTAATTTTGGGAACCCAATTAACATTATACAAGCAATAAACCAAATCCTCAACTATAACAGACATCAAAAATATCATCTATATGCATATATGTTTACATATAAAATAATTTTTAGTTATTATGTCTTAACTGGGGGGGGCGCATAACTCTTCATTTTATTATCTTCTAAGTAAGTGTCCTGTGTCACACACACACACACACACACACACACACACACACATTTTATAATGACAATCAAGTAATAGAGCAATTTGAAAGTGACTGTCATCTGAACAGCTACCCTGAGTGACTCTTTGGTTCTCTGAGCACTGCTCACTGACCTTCCTCCTGATGCTCTCTAATTTCCTCCACAATATAGTTTTCTTCTTTACGTATCAGTCTCATCAACACAACTGCATATGTTTTCTTCAAGCATCTTTGACTTTCCCTCATTTGGCCTGTACTGATGCTCCATGAACTTCTTTGAATGAAGAGTGGAGTAAACAAATGGGTCCCGTGGCTCCTAGATGGTCCATTAAAGGGTTCTACTGGTGGGCAGTGAGACAACAAAGGTAAGTAAGATTCTCACCTGGCCCTTCGTAATCAGACAACATCACACAAAAGTTTGGAACCACTGAAGGGTTTCCTCTCACATACAACATGGGCTCAATATTTCCTTGTTCAAAAAGAGAATACAGGATTGGATGGATGACAGTAAACAGAACAAATTATTACAAGACTGATTTTGTCCTAAGCAAGGATTTAGCAAGGGCTGATACTAAGCCCTGAGGATTGTCCTGAAGTCAGAAAACAGAAGCAAGAGAAGCTTAGACATTGTATAACCTGCCTTTTTCATTTCCCAGATTAAAAAGTGATTTTCCAAAGACACAGGGAAGTTAACCCTGAAGCCTGGGTTGAACCTGAGAGGTTTTATAATTCAGCCTGGGACTGCTCCTTTATCAGTAGTCTTCCCAGGGATGCAGCCTATATCCATATGATGATGTTTTATGGTTAGATAATAGAAGATGAGGGTGGAATATTCTTTATCTCAGTTACTTTTCTACTGCTGTGATGGGACATCATGAACAAGGCAGCTTATAGAAGTAGAGTTTATTCTTACAGTTTTAGAAGGCAAGTCCATGACCACTAGGGCACAGCAACCCACAGGCATGCACAGCCCTAGTGTAATAGCTGAGAGCTTACATCTTGATCTACAGGAATGAGTCAGAGATAGCTAACTAGGAATGGAGTGGACTTCTGAACACTTATAGACCTCTCCAAGTGACTCAGTGTCACACCTGCTAGCACTTCCAAAATAATTCCTCCAACAGGGGACTGAGTATTCAAGCATATGACCCTATGAAAGTTATTCTCATTCATACCATCACATTCCCTATTCCTTTGGTTGTCTTTTCCCCATATTCCATCCACTCTGTATGTTGTGCGAACTCACCTGCTTAGTAGAGCAACTAACCTTCTCCCAGAAATATGTGTGTCTCTAGAGACTTGGCTGCCCTGGGTGCTGGCTCACACTAACTCTGGTTTTGTTCAGTTGAATAAAAGCAAATCTTGCAACAGGCAACACATGCTTTCCTATTCTTGAATAATTGAAAGGCTGGGCCCCAAGTCCCAGCAGGCTAGGAACTGATGAGAAACAGAGAAGCAGGGGGCTTTGGCCAGTCAGTTTAGGAAGCTCCATAGGGAAACCTCATCTCTGGCTGTCTGTTCATGGAGTTCATAATCATATAGGAAATAACAGGTAGGGTATTGCAAAAATATATTTATCCACTGATCCAAGGCAAACTTGTGTTTCTGCCAGCAAATTAATCTATATGGCTAAAGCACTAAAAATGTGGACCTTTGTCCTCCGTCTTTAGGCCTGGGCTAAATAATCAAAGGAATTTTAAAAAGGACGCAAACTAGTACCTTCATATTGTTTTTCCCTGCTGTATTTATTTGATTTCATATTTTAATTAACTTTTTAGGTTTGCAAACAGAGTGATGGCTTTCATCATAACCGCCTGCACATGTGTTATTACAGTTTATTCTCATTAGTTCCCCTCCCCACAATGTCCCTCCCACACCTTTGTATTCTTTCAGGTGGACAGCTCTTTAGGAACAAGCCCTAATGCTCAGTTTATAAGTGAGAACTGAGCAAATACAACCTTTCAGATATTGATGTTTTCCTTTTCCAGGTCAGATAAAGATTATAAAACCCAAGTCACTCAAACATTCCTTCTTCCTGTTTTGGTTGCTGTTGCTCTGAAAATAAAAAAATAATGACCAAAACCTAATTGGCAAAGGGTTTATTTCAGCTTACATATATAGGTAGCATTATATCACAGAGGGAAGTTGGGGCAGGAGCTCAAAGCAGGAACCTAGAAACAGGAACTGAAACAGAGACTGTGGAAGAATTCCACTTACTGATTGCCCGCCCCCACAACCCCGTAGATTTCTTAGTTTAGCTTCACAACCCATGGCCACCTGCCCAATGGTAACACTGCCCACAGTTATCAGAGCTCTTTTACCTTAATTATGAATTAAGAAAATGTCCTATGGGCTTATTTATAGGCCAATCTGATTGGGACTGAGGGCGGGAGGGTGGGGGGAGATCATGTTGTCAATCAAGGTTCCCTATTCCCTGGCCACCATAGCTTATATCAAAGTATCAGAACCAGCACAATTCTGCACCATGTGAGGGAAGTCTTCTTGCTCCTTGAGATCACTGCATAACCAGACAGGACAGAGACCTGTGACAACCAGGGTGAAAAGTGTAAGTATTAGGCCTAGGACTTTTGTTTTCCATTCTAGGAGTGAAATGTGTTGCCTACTAGGATTGGCTCCTGCAGACTTTCTCCCTTGCTTTGTAGGGTCTCACTCCATCCATTGGGCAAACTTCAAATACAATCATATCATTCCACCATTTAAAACTTCTTTGTTAATAATTTTTTCATAACCCTTAGAGACACAAAACTCAGCCTTCTATTCTTGGCCATTCCTCTGAGCCTCTCTGTTCTTTCTTATACTGTTCTCACCTAGTACGACCACACCCCTAGCCATTTGGGAAGCTAGAGGTCTCTGTGGCTGTAGATGCCTCTTAGAACATTGGGGGTGAGTTCCTCAATAACCTTTAAAGCTTTGGCAAAAAGAATTTCTTTCAGAAAGTTCCTTGTTTCTTCCCCAAGGAAGTAAGCACTCTATGGTATATGTCTTCACTTCCCTTTGCCTCTGCCAAGTGATTGCTCCATTATAACAGGGTTATATGAACCAGAACCTATTAGGATGTCTGATTCAGAGCATGGTTTATTTAACCATTTACTATATTGTCAAGTAAATAAATGGTTGTACAACCGATGAGTCAAATCTAAACCACTAAAAAGTCCTTACTAATTTTTTTTTGACCCAGGGAGTGCTTATTTCATGTTTGTTACATGCCAGGTATGGTTCAAGGCACAGAAAACATAATAGTGAGGCCATGAGAAAAACTGAGTGAATAGGGTGAAATGCACCAAGTTAAAGGAAGCCTGTAATGAAGAAATCCATCAAACTGAGCTAAACACACACACACACACACACATATATACATATACATATACATACACACACACATATATATACATATACATCATATACATATACATATACATACATACACACACACATATACATATACATACACACACACACACACACACACACACACACAAACACACATGACATACATTGAAGGGAGGAGTTTAAAACTAAGTTCTGGCCACAAGAAGCTAGGACTAAATCTCAGCTAAGAGCCCCCTGATATTTATATTCTGCCAAATTTCCTTTTCTTTTGTACCCAAGTTCCTTAATGGTGTACACACTTAATTAGCTTTCTATTTTAATGCTATTTTGGCTGGTTCTAGTCTAATGTGGGTCAGGTATCATCAACTTATTTCCTTTGGTTAAATTCCTAAATGGAAAATTATTTAATCAAAATGTACATTTTTTTAAAGATTCCATGATGTACTTCCGTTCTGTTATCTCAAATGATTTCAGAAATTAAAAGGTCATTTCAGTGAAAATGAGTGTACTACTTTCTCATGTCATCAGCAGGACTACAAAAGCATGTGACATGTTGCTTTTTTTCATTGCCATTTTAGTAGACATGAAAAGGGCATGTGAACTGAAGTTTCCAGTGGGAAGGGGAAAACCACACCTATATTTAAAATTTTGCAAGACTAATTTACTAATTAGAATAACATGATTGTGGAGAACTGGAATGTTGTAAATAAAGAACTGATGTTATCAGTTATCAGTTATCAGAGTCCCATAGTAGTCACTCTGCCCATATTTATGTCTGACCTATGTTTTTTCAATTATCAGGTAAAACATTTAGAATGTATTAGTTAATAAATAACTATATTCTACCAATCCTAAGGCAAAGAATCTAATCTGATAACATTAAAATCAACAAGAGAGCCTTTCTTGCTGCTTTGCTGTAGCCTACCTACTTGATGCTCCTGCCAATATACTTGGAACGTGCCTCAATTTATGTCTTTCTTTGACTTGAGTGACTATAAAAGTTCATATAACCTCATCTGTATAGGAACATGTTTGTCATGGGAAACAGTCTGATCCCAGTTCCCCAGTCTTGCTTACAGGTCTGGTGCAGGATCAACCCTGTCTGATTCCCTTGAAAGGACATCAGTATTTTGTATAATACAAAATGTGTTTGTACACCAAGTTTGCATTCACTGATATTTCTATGACTTTTGTTTTTCATTTTAAAAACTGAATACAAAACATTGCTCTTTACCAGGAAGAAAGTGTTTACATTTTCAAATAGAGAACAGAGATTATATCTGAATCCAAGACAGCATGGTAGACTTCAAGAATCCATAAAGAGAGATGGACTATGAGGATTACTACAGCTGTAGTAGTGGACATCAAGTCAAGCCTACGAGGTTGACACATTGTATAATGTAAATATTGAATACTCAAGACAAAGAGGCAATATCACAAACACACAGGCCTAGGAAGGAATGCTGACTCACTGTCCAAGAACTTAGAGAATATAAATACTTTTCGCCAGGTTCCAGTGAATGACTTTTGTTTCTGTTTCTTTTTATGCTTGCTTGACTTTGCTGAGTAAATAGTCTGGATCTTACATCCTAGGTACTTCATTATTCCGCTTATTTTTATGTAGCAAACTAAATTACTAATCAAAGGCTTCACTTTTTCTTCCTTTTGTTGTGTGGAGATCAAATCTCACACAGGCTGCCGAGTTTTTTTTCCTCAGCCCAATAAAGCCTATGTAGGTCAATCATTTTATTTTGACAGATACTATCATGTTTAGCTATTTAAACCACTTATATAATTTTATGATGACGATTATAATTAGCATATAGGCTTCAAGTTCAATGTGGACTTTGCTCCAGAAGTCTCCTAAATTTCTTTCTTATGACTACTTTGCATTTCAAGTAGTAAATTAAGTTTGCGGCTGATGTGAGGTGGTCTGGATAATTGTTATCTTCCTTACAGTTTGGCATAGTTTTCCACTGGATATTAACCAAATATTATGTACTTCTGTTCCAATGGGCTCTCACATGTTTCTATCCCTAGAAACTGACGTACATATAGCATCTACTCTTTTTGACATGCAGTCCTATGAGTTCAACAAACAAGATTACATGGTGTTCCAATCAAGATGGAGAGAAATTTTCAATGCTATTATATGGTATGCTGCCTTGAAGTTAACCTTGCCTATCCTCAGCTTGTGACAGCCTTTGGATATATTATTATAGAGTTGTGCATCCGTGTGTGTGTGTGTGTGTGTGTGTGTGTGTGTGTGTGTGTGTGTGTGTGTATGTGTGTGTCTGTGTTTGTGTATGTGTGCATAAGTGTGCGTGTGTGTGTGTGTGTGTGTGTGTGTGTGTGCAGACTATGTCTGCACTTATGTGTCTATATATACACTTCCCATTTCTAGACTATCAGGTAACTAGATATGTTCACAATGTGCCCCTTTGAGTGTTGTTTCTTTCACTTGTTAGAACACATTTGCCTTTCACCCAGGGTGTAGCATGTATCAATAATTTAATCCTTTTTATTGCCAAACACTATCCATGTGCGTGGCTGCTCCATAGTTTGATTCTCCATCTACTACTTAAAACTCCATTTAAGTTGTTAGAGTTCAAACCTTTTGTGACTGAAGTATCTGCAAATACATGTGAACAGATTTTTGCGTGACAATAAGTCTTCATTCCTTTTGAGAAAATACAAGAAATTGCGATACTGCTTTTCAAAATGTCTGCCTGGATGCATTCCCAACTATACACAAGAGTTCCTGTTGGTCTACACAGCCATTGGTACTTGTCTGCCATCATTGTGGCCCATCTGTTTGATGTGGATCTCCTATCCAAGTACTAGGTAGGCCTGACCCTGCTTAGTTGTTAAGTTCAGAGCTAAGGCATGTTCAGTCCGGTATGACCACAGACTTGATGTGGATCTCTTTGTGGTTTAGATTTGCATTTTTTCTAACTAATGAGGATGAACAAACTAGTATGGCCTTATTTGCCATCAATATTTTTGATAAAGTATCTGTTCAAATATTTTTTCATGCTTAACTGGGTTGATTGCTTTCCTTACTTAGTTTCCAAAGTAATTTATGTATTCTGGACAGCAGTGCTTCATAGTTGCCAATAATTTCTCCCAAGCTTGTATTTTCATTTTCTTAATAGTATATCTTGTAAAAAATATGAGTCTTTAATTATGAAAAAAATCCAACTTATATTTATCTTTTGCCAGCATGCGATTTCCCCATATTTCTTCAATATGATTATCACCACAAGTGACTATTGACTCAGAATGGTTTGCCCAGTACTGGCCCCTTCACCTGCTTACCACAAAGGGAACAGTACAAGTACATGGAAAGACTATACTCTGTCTCCCATTAGCCTCATGGTTCTTCATCAAGTTCTTTAAGCTTCCCCCTCACTTTACATCTACACTTTACAATTCACCCTGCTTTAGGATACTGATCTAGCATATAACCAAACTTCCAGTTTAATACAATGTCCCAGTTACAATGGCAGAAATTTCACTTGAGGGGATAAATTACTCTCCTTTGTGGGATAGATCAATGGCCAGCGAGTAGCTTATTATTCATCAGAGTCTAGGAGCCTTGACCATTTAAAATTTTAAGTGAGCCATAATCATTTGCTTATTTGGGCTCATAGATTATTCTATGTCAGTTCTTTAGAAAAAGACAGAAATATAAATATGAAGCCTTTGGAGCCTCAATTTCCTCTCTGCTGGTTGGGACATTCTGCACCAATGCTGGATCCATTGTGGAAAACAGAATTCGTATTTCATATGCCAAGCTCCTTTTTTGTATTATTAATTTTAAAAATCACAAAGAAATGTTCTGATCATAAATTCTCTTGGCATAGATGATATAAAAACACAAACATTAAAATGCCTTCTGGCTTCGTATGTGTCTGTGTTGAAAAATATTTGTTTTCCAAGCCTCAGCCTCTCTCTTTTTTGGTCAATAACTGTATACAGTATTTGCTTTGTAGTTTGTTTTTCATGTTCATTTTGCTTAGGATAACATCCTGTGCCTTTCTCATTCTTCTGACACCCTTTGCTCATTGTATGCAAAGAAACAAACTGATATTTCACCATAATCCACTTTAATCTTTCCCAGTGAAATACTGTGATATGCTTTCATTACTATTTTTCTAAATAATCCCCATATTCTATCTGATGGAATGAGATAACAGGCCCCCATCATATAAAAGTGGACGCAGGCAAAATGAGCCAAAAACAAAACTAAACACAGGTGCCAATGATGCAGCTACAGTTGCATTACTGAATAAAGAAGGTCTTATGAATTTTATAATTTGAGCACAAGGTCTGCATAGCATTTCATGCCAGGTACCACTGATGGTCAGTCTTTAGCACCCTGCTTATCTAAAACATTATTTCAGAACTGAAGAGATAGTTCAGCCAGTAAGACCATGTGCCATTCTTGTTAGGGACATTAGTTTCATTCTCAATGCCTTCCATGGGTAGCTCACAACTTCCTGTAACTCTAGCTCGGGGGTCTTGATGCCTCTGCGGGTACCCACACTCACTTGAAAATATGCACAGACAGATCAGACAGATCGAAACACATAAATAAAAATAAGACAAATCTTTACAGCAATACTACTATTTGTAGAGTGGGAAATGTAAGTCCTTACTGAGTATGCTCCATAGTTTTCTCAACTTGATACAAACAAGGGTGACCTGGGAAGAGGAAACCTCATACTGAAGAATTGGATCCATCAGATTGGCCTGTGGGTATGTCTAAGGAGTGTAGATCTTTTTAATTAATGACTGATATGGGTGGGCTCATCGCAGTGATCAATGCCAACCTAGGCAGGTAGGCCTAGGTTGCATTAAGAAAGCAAGCTAAGCAAGCCATGGGGAATAAGTCAGTAAAGAGGGTTCCTCTATTATTCCTGCATCTGATCCTGCTTGAGTTCTAGCTCTGGCATCCCTAAGTGATGAACTGTGACATGAAATTATAAGTCAAACAAAGCCTTTTGTCCTGAAATTGTTTATCAGAGCAACATAGAAGCTAGAATACAGGGCAGCCCTAGCTGTAAGAGGAAAATATGAGAGTAAGAGTCTGTCTCCTATTCCACAACCAGTCCTGTTGAATTAAATATAAGTTATGGTCATGTGCCTTGTTCCTTGGTAAGGATGCATGGCAAGAAATGGTATGACAGAAAGTATTCTTGTATGTGACCAGCATAGATGGAATACTTGAGAAGCCTGCCAACAAGGACTCACAGGATCATAGAAATCCAAAGGGAGGTAAGGACAAGATGACTCCCATCATCCCTTCCTGCCCAAAGGGTTGAATAAAAGAAAGTCCAAAGGTATTTGGCACTCTGGTGTGAAAGAAAAGAACTCTTAGCTAGGAGATAAAAAACCTGGGACTGATCTCAACTATTCTACTAAGCAGCTTGAGTAAGTTTCTTTTAGGGCCTCCAACATAGTCCCTGTCTGCTAAATATCACAGGAAGGGTTACTCACTCAATATGGACGGTGAGCAAGAATGTACACTTGACACTTCCTTGACATTCAAAAAGGGCAACATTGTAGCCAATTTGAGCTAATGAAGTTTGGGATGGTTATTATGCCTGGAAACATAATCCTGAAGTTAGTGAAAATGACTATAAAACCTGAAAGGTAGTGAACTCTAAAAGCATCATTGAAGAGTATATGGCTTTCCTTATCCTTGTGATCACACAACACTACAAGAAGCAACCTAAGGAAAGGCTTATTGTACCTTGCAGTTCCAAGGGATGCATGCCATTCTGGTGGAGGAGTCATGATGACCAAAGTGAAGGATGGCTGGCCATGTTATGTCTGAAGTCAAGAAATAGATGACAGACAGGATGTGAGGCCACCCCCAATGACCCACTTCCTCTAACAAAGGTTCTGCTTGGTAAAGTTTCTACATTCCCAAACTATACTGCCATCTAGAGATCAAGTATGTATACACATGAGCCTATAGAGATCGTTTCACAATGAAACCACAATAAGGAGTTTATTAGACATGGGGGACAACAAACTAGGAAATATGGAGAAAGAGATTTCCACTCTCACCCATGGACAGGTCAAAAAAACAGAAACTGAACAGAGACACAATGAAAGTAACAGCAGTTATGAACCAAATGGATTTAACAGATATCTACAGAACTTTCCACCCAAAAACAAAAGAATATGCCTTTTCCTCAACACATCATGAAGTGTTCTCCAAAACTGTCCATATAATTGGAAACAAACCAAGCCTCAAGAAATGCAAGAAGGTTGAAATAATGTTTTGTATTCTATTAGATCACCACAGATTAAGGCTGGACTTCAACAACAACAGAAACAGTAGAAAGCCTACATAGTCCTGGAAACTGAACAACTCTCTACTCAATGATCACTTAGTCAGAAATGAAATAAAGAAATTAAGGGCTCTCTAGAATTCAAGGAAAATGACAGCACAACATACCCAAACTTATAGGACACAATGAAGGCAGTATTAAGAGGAAAATTCATAGCACTAAGTGTCATCATAAAGAAATTGGAAAGATATACTAGCAATTTAACAACATACCTGAAAGCTCTAAAAGGAGAGGAAGAGGAGGAGGAGGGAAGGAGGAGGAGGAGGAAAGGAGGAGGAGAGGAGGAGGAGAGGAGGAGGAGGAAAGGAGGAGGAGGAAAGGAGGAGGAGAAGGAGGAGGAGAAGGAGGAGGAGGAAGAGGAGAAGGAGGAGAAGGGAAGAAGGAAAGAAGAAGGAGAGGGAGGAAGAAGAAGAAGAAGAAGAAGAAGAAGAAGAAGAAGAAGAAGAAGAAGAAGAAGAAGAAGAAGAAGAAGAAGAAGAAGAAGAAGAAGAAGAAGAAAACACACCCAAGAGAAGTAGACAGCAGGCAGGAAATAATAGAATTCAGGGCCAAAATCAATCAATTAGAAACAGAGAGAACAATACAAAGAAAACAAGAACAAAAGCAGGATTTTTGAGAAAATTCACAAGATAGGCAAAATTCTTAGCTAAACTCATAAGTAAAGGGCACAGAGACAGTATTCAAATTAACGAAATCAGAAATGAAAAGGGAGCCATAATAACAAAAATGGAGGAAATTCAAAAAATCATTACATCTTTCTTCAAAAGCCTATACTCGACAAAACTGGAAAGATTAAATAAAATGGATGATTTTTCTAGACAGAAACCAGTTACCAAAGTTAAAACAATATCAGGTAAATCATCTAAACAGTCCTCACAGTCCTATAACCCCTAAGGGAATAGAAGTGGTCATTAAAAAAATCTCCCTTTCCAAAAAAAGAAGAAGAAGAAGAAGAAGAAGAAGAAGAAGAAGAAGAAGAAGAAGAAGAAGAAGAAGAAGAAGAAGAAGAAGAAGAAGAAGAAGAAGAAGAAGAAGAAGAAGAAGAAGAAGAAGAAGAAGAAGAAAAGAAGAAGAAGAAGAAGAAGAAGAAGAAGAAGAAGAAGAAGAAGAAGAAGAAGAAGAAGAAGAAGAAGAAGAAGAAGAAGAAGAAGAAGAAGAAGAAGAAGAAGAAGAAGAAGAAGAAGAAGAAGAAGAAGAAGAAGAAGAAGAAGAAAAGAAGAAGAAGAAGAAGAAGAAGAAGAAGAAGAAGGGGATTGTGGCAGAATTCTACCAAACTTTCTAATTTTTATTTTATTGGATTTTTAATTTACATATTAAATTTTATTCTCTTTCCTGGTATCCCAAACATAAGCTCCCTCTCCAATCCCACATTCCTTCTTTTATAAGGGTATTCCACTCCCCATCTACCCCTCTTCCCGCCCCCCTGCAACCCCCACAACATTCCCCGATATTGGGAGTCAAACCTTGGCAGGACCAAGGGCTTCTCCTTCCATTGGAGCCCAACAAGGAACTCTGGTTGGTTAGCATTGTTGTTCTTATGCGATTGCAAACCCCTTCAGCTCCTTCAATACTTTCTCTAATTCCTCCAACGAGGATCCTACACTCAGGACAATGGTTTGGTGCTAGCATTAGCTTCTGTATTTGACATTCTCTGGCTGTACCTCTCAGGAGAGATCTGTATCAGGCTCCTGTCAGCATGCACTTCTTAGCTTCAAAAATCTTACCGAGTTTTGGTGGTTGTATGTATAGAGGCCACATGTGGGACAGGTTCCTTCAATCTCTGCTCCAAACTTTGCCTCCATATCAATATCCTATGACTATTTTTGTCCCGCCTTTAAAGAAGGAATGAAGCATCTGCACTTTGGTCGTCCTTTTTCTTGAACTTTATGTAGTCTGTAAATTGTAACTTGGGCTAATATCCACTGATCAGTGAGTGCTTACCATGTGTGTTTTACTGTGATTGGGTTACCTCACTCAGGATGATATTTATTTTCTAGTTCAATCCATTTGCCTATGAATTTCATGAAGTCGTTGTTTTTGATAGCTGAGTAGTACTCCATTGCGTAGATGTACCACATTTTCTGAATCCATTTCTCTGTTCAAGGGCACCTGAGTTCTTTCCAGCTTCTGGCTATTACAAATAAGGCTGCTATGAACATAGTCTTATGTTCATGTCAACAAAGACATGAGCACGAGTCTTTGTTGAATGTTAGAGTATCTTTTGGGTATATGCCCAGGAGAGGTATAACTGGGTCCTAAGGTAGTGCAATGTCTAATTTTCTGAGGAAACTGATTTCCAGACTGATTTCCAGAGTGGTTGTAACAGTTCACAATCCCATCAACAATGGAGAAGTATTCCTCCTCTTTCTCCACATCTTCACCAGCATCTTTTGTGACCTGAGTTTTTTATCTTAGCCATTCTCACTGGTATGAGGCAGAATCTCAGGGTTGTTTTGATTTGCATTTCCCTGATGACTAAGGATGTTGAGCATTTCTTTAGGTACCTCTCAGCCATTCAATATTCCTCAGCTGAGGATTCTTTGTTTAGTTCTGTAGCCCATTTTAATAGGGTTATTTGGCTCTCTGGAGTCTAACTTCTTGAGTTCTTTGTATATTTTGGATATTTGCCCTCTATCAGATGTAGGATTGGTAAAGATATTTTCCCAATCTGTTAGTTGCCTTTTTGTCCTAATGACAGTGTCCTTTGCCTTACAGAAGCTTTGTAATTTTATCAGTTCCTATTTGTCAATTCTTGTTCTTAGAGCATAAGCCATTGGTGTTTTATTCAGGAAATTTTCCCTAGTGCCCATGTGATCGAGACTCTTCCCCACTTTTTTCTTCCATTAGTTTGAGTATGTCTGGTTTGATGTGGAGGTCCTTGATCCACTTAGACCTAAGCTTTGTACAGGGCAATAAGAATGGATCAATTTACATTCTTCTACATGCTGACCTCCAGTTGAACCAGCACCATTTGTTGAAAATGCTATATTTTTTTTACATTGGACGGTTTTAAGCGCCTTAAATCAAAGATCAAGTGACCATAGGTGTGTGGGTTCATTTCTTGGTCTTTAATTCTATTCCACTGATCTCCCTGATACCATACAGTTTTTATCACTATTGTTCTGTAATACAGCTTGAGGTCAGGGATGGTGATTTCCACCAGAGAATCTCTTATTGTTGAGTATAGTTCTTGCTATTCTGGATTTTTGTTATTTCAAATGAATATACAAACTGCTCTTTCTAACTCTATGAAGTATTGAGTTGAAATTTTGATGGGGATTGCATTTAATCTGTAGTTTGCTTTTGGCAAAATGGCCATTTTTATTATATTAATCCTGCCAATCCATGAGCATGGGAGATCTTTCCATCTTCTGAGATCTTCAATTTCTTTCTTCATAGACTTGAAGTTCTTATCATACGGATCTTTCTCTTGCTTGGTTAGAGTCACACCGAGGTGTTTTATATTATTTGGGACTATTGTGAAGGGTGTCATTTCCCTAATTTCTTTCTCAGCCTGTTCATCCTTTAAGTAGAGGAAGGGTACTGATTTGTTTGAGTTAATTTTATCCCCAGCCACTTTGTTGAAGTTCTTGATCAGGCTTAATAATATTCTGGTGGAACCTTTGGGGTCACTTAATATACTATCATATCATCTGCAAATAGTAATATTTTGACTTCTTCTTTTCCAATTTGTATCCCTTTGACCTTTCATTGTTTGATTGCTCTGGCTAGGACTTTGCGTACTAGAGTAGGCAGGCTTGTTTAATCCCCGATTTTGGTGGGATTGCTTCAAGTTTCTCTCCATCTAGTTTAATGTTAGCTACTGGTTTGCTGAATATTGTTTTACTATGTGTAGGTATGGGCCTTGAATTCCTGATCTTTCCAGGACTTTTATCATGAAGGGGTGTTGAATTTTGTCAAAGGCTTTCTCAGCATCTAATGAAATGATCATGTCTTTTTTTTTCCTTTGAGTTTGTTTATATAGCGGATTATGTTGATGGATTTCTGTATATTGAGCCATCCCTGCATGCCTGAGATGAAACCTACGTGATCATGGTGGATGATCATTTTGATGTGCTCTTGAATTGGGTTTGCGAGAATTTTATTGAGTGTTTTTACGTCAATATTCATAAGGGAAATTGGTCTGAAGTTCTCTTTCTTTGATGGGTCTTTGTAGTTTAGGTACAAGAGTAATTGTGGCTTCATAGAAGGAATTCGGTAGCGCTCTGTCTGTTTCAATTTTGTGGAATAGTATGGATAGTATTGGAGGTCTTCTATGAAAGTCTGACAGAATTCTGCACTAAACACATCTGGTCCTGAGCTCTTTTTGGTTGGGAGACTTTTAATAACTGCTTCTATTTCCTTAGGAGTTATGGGGTTGTTTAAATGCTTTATCTGTTCCTGATTTAACTTTGGTACCTGGTATTTGATTAGTAAATTGTCCATTATTCCAGATTTTCGAGTTTTGTTGAATATAGGCTTTTGTAGTAGGATCTGGTGATTTTTTAATTTCCTAAGATTCTGTTATGTCTCCCTTTTCATTTCTGATTTGTTAATTTGGATATACTCTCTGTGATCTCAGGTTGTCTGGTTAAGGGTTTATCTATCTTGTTGAGTTTCTCAAATAACCATCTCCTGGCTTTGTTGATTCTTGGTAAAGTCCTTTTTGTTTCTACTTGGATGATTTCAGCCCTGTATTTGATTATTTCCTGCCTTCTAGTCCTCTTGGGTACATTTGCTTCTTTTTGTACTAGGGCTTTTAGGTATGCTGTGAAGCTGCTAATGTATGCTGTCTCCTGTTTCCTTTTGGAGGCACTCAGAGCTATGAGTTTTCCTCTTAGCACTGTTTTCATTGTGTCCCATAAGTTTGGCTATGTTGTGCCTTCATTTTCACTAAATTTTAAAAACTCTTTAATTTCTTTCTTTATTTCTTCCTTCACCAAGTTATAATTGAGTAAAGCATTGTTCAACTTCCATGTATATGCAGGCTTTCTGTCATTTTTGTTGTTATTAAAGACCAGCCTTTCTCCGTGGTGATCTGATAGGATGCATGGGATTGTTTCTATCTTCTTCTATCTGTTGAGGCCAGTTTTGTGACCGATAATATGGTCAATTTTGGAGAAAGTACCATGACCTGCTGAGAAGAAAGTATACCCTTCTGTTTTAGGAATAAATGTTCTATAAATATCTGTTAAGCCCATAACTTCTATTAGTTTCTCTATGTTTCTATTTAATTTCTGTTTCAATGATCTGTCCATTGTTGAGAATGGGGTGTTGAAATCTCCTACTATTGTTGTGTGAGGTACAATGTGTGATTTGAGCTTTAGTAAGGTTTCTTTTATGAATGTAGGTACCCTTGCATTTGGAGCATAGATATTTAGGATAGAGAATTCATCTTGTTGTATTTTTCCTTTGATGAATATGAAGTGTCCTTCCTTATCTTTTTTGATAACTTTCGCTTGAAAGTCAATTTCATTCGATATTTGAATGGCTACTCCATCTTGTTTCTTTGGATCATTTGCTTGGAAAGTTGTTTTCCAGCCTTTTACTCTGAGGTAGTGTCTGTCCTTGTCTCTGAGGTGTGTTTCCTGTATGCAGCAAAATGCTAGGTCCTCTTTATGTATATAGTCTATTATTCTATGTCTTTTTATTGGGGAATTGAGTCCATTGATGTTAAAAGATATTAAGGAACAGTGATGCTTCCTGTATTTTTGTTGTTAGAGGTGGAATTATGTTTGGATGTCTCTCTTCTTTTGGTTTCGTTGCAAGAAGATTACTTTCTTTCTTTTTCTAGGGTGTAGTTTCTTTCCTTGTTTTGGAATTTTCCATCTATTATCCTTTGTAGGACTGAATTTGTAGAAAGATATTGTGTAAATTTGGTTTTGTCATGGAACATCTTGGTTTCTCCAACTATGTTAATTTAGAGTTTGGCTGGATATAGTAGCTTGGGCTGGCATTTGTGTTCTCTTAGGGTTTGTATGATATCTGCACAGGATCTTCTGCCTTTCATAGTCTCTGGTGAGAAGTCTGGTGTAATTCTGATAGGTCTGCCTTTATATGTTACTTGACCTTTTTCCCTTATTGCTTTTAATTTTCTTTCTTTGTTTTGTGCATTTTGGTGTTTTGACTATTATGTGATGGGAAGAATTTCTTTTCTGGTCCAATCTATTTGGAGTTCTGTAGGCTTCTTGTATGTTTATGGGCATCTCTTTCCTTAGGCTAGGGAAGTTTTCTTCTATAATTTTGTTGAAGATATTTACTGGCCCTTTAATTTGGAATCTTCACTCTCTTCTATACCTGTTATCCTTAGGTTTGATCTTCTCATTGTATCCTAGATTTCCTAGATGTTTGGGGCTAGGTGCTTTTTGCATTTTACATTATCTTTGATGGTTGTGTCCATGTTTTCTATGGAATCTTCTGCTCCTGAGATTCTCTCTTCTCTCTCTTGTATTCTGTGGGTGATGCTTTCATCTCTGACTCCTGATCTCTTCTCTGGGTTTTCTATCTCCAGGGCTGTCTCCCTTTGTGCTTTCTTTATTGTTTCTATTTCCATTTTCAAATCCTGGATGGCATTGTTAAATTCCTTCACCTGTTTCGTTGTGTTTTTCCTGTAATTCTTTATGGGTATTTTGTGTTTCCTTTTTAATGGCTTCTACTTGTTTACTTGTGTTGTCCTGTATTTTTTAAGGGAGTTATTTATGTCCTTCTTAAAGTCCTCCATCATCATCATAAAATGTGATTTTAAATCTAAATCTTGCTTTTCCCATGTGTTTGGATATCCAGTATTTGCTTTGTAGGAGAGTGGGACTCTAATGACGCTAATTAGTGTTGGTTTCTGTTGCTTAGGTTCCTGCTCTTGTCTCTTGCCATTGGGTTGTCTCTGGTATTAACTTGTCTTGCTGTTTCTGTCAGTGGCTTGACCGTCCTGTAGGCCTGTGTGTCAGCACTCCTGTAGACCTGTTTTCTTTCTCTGTTCTGGGGACAGAGAGCTGCTCCTGGGTTTGTGTAACATGAACCCTCCAGGCAGGTTGCTTGGCCCAGAAAAGTTGGTCTTACCTCTGCTCTCTGGTGTGTAGGCACTCCTGGCAACTGGCTTTCAGCTCTCAGTGTGACAGAAACCCAAAGTGTCCTGCCCCTGACTGCTCCTAGGTCCCTAAACCCAGAGAGCACTAGGTGATTTCCTCTTGGGTCCGGAATATGGGCAGAAAGTAGTTGTCTCCTCTGAATTCTCGGGAGTGTTCGCACTTCTGAGGGTCCAATGCTCTCCCCCACAGGATTTGGGTCCCAGGAACTGTGTGACTGGTTCAGTTCAGTTCCAGGCACAGGCAGAAACCAGCTTGTTCCTGTGACTGACTGCTCCTAATTTCCTGTATCCAGAGACACTCGGTAGTTTCCTCTTGGGTCAGGAATGAGCAGAGGTAGGCAGAAGTGGCAGTCTCTCCTGAAGTCTCAGGATTGTCTGCACTTCTGGGAGTTCAGCTCTCTCCCCAACAGGATTTGGGTGCAGGGAGCTGTGGTATTGGTTCAGTTCTACCAAACTTTCAATAAAGAGCTCAAACTATTTTACAAAACAGAAACAGAAGGAACACTACATCATTCATTCTTTGAGGTAATGGTTACCCTGATAAATAAACTACACAAAGACCCAACAAAAACAAAGATCATCAGACCAGCTTTGCTTATGAACATTGACACAAAAATACTTAATAAAATTCTTGCATACCAAATCTAATAACACATCAAAAACATCATTCACCACAGTCATGTAGGCTGCATCCTTGAAATACAGGGATGGTTCAATACACAAAAATCCATCAACATAATCTACTATATAAATAAACTCATGGAAAAAGATCACATGATCATCTCATTTGATGCTGAAAATAAGTTCTTTAACAAAATCCAACACCCCTTCAAGTTAAAAGTCTTGGAGAGATCAGGGCCAAGACATATACCTAAACATAATAAATGCAATATACAGCAAGCCAATAGTCAACATCAAATTAAATAAAGAGAAACCTAAAGCAATCCACCAAAATCAGGAACAAGACAAGGCTGCCCACTTTCTCCCTGTCTATTCAGTATAGTACTTGAAGTATTAGCTAGAGCAATAAGACAACAAAAATTGATCCAAGGAATACAAATTAGAAAGAGATAAGTCAAGGTATCACTATTCACAGATGATATGAGAATATACATAAGCAATCCCCAGCATTCTTTCAGAGAACAGCTGATAAACAAGTTCAGCAAAGTGGCTGGATTAATTCAAATAAATCAGTCATCCTCCTTTATACAAATGATATACTGGCTGAGAAAGACCCTTAGGGAAGCAACACCCTTCATAATAGCCACAAATAATATAAAATATCTTGGTGTAACTCTAACCAAGTAAGTGAAAGATATGTATAAGAACTTCAAGTCTCTAAAGAAAGAATTTGAAGAACTCATAAGATGGAAAGATCTCCCATTCCCTTGGATCTGTAGGATTAACATAGTGAAAATGGCCATCTATCCAAAAGCAATACATAGATTCAATGCAATTCCCATAAAAATTAGAACACATTTTTTAAAGACCTTGAAAGAGTAATTCTCAACATATGGAAAAACAAAAAGCTCAGGATAATGAAAACAATTCTGAACAATAAAAGAACCTCTTGAGGAATCACCATCCCTGTCCTCAAGCTGTACTGCAAAGCAATAATGATTAACAAAAAAAGAAAGAAAGAAAGAAAGAAAGAAAGAAAGAAAGAAAGAAAGAAGAGGAAGAGGAAAAGAGGAAGAAGAAGAAAAAGAAGAAGATGAGGAGGAGGAAGAGGAGGAGGAAGAGGAGGAGGAGGAGGAGGAAGAGGAAGAAGAAGAAGAAGAAGAAGAAGAAGAAGAAGAAGAAGAAGAAGAAGAAGAAGAAGAAGAAGAAGAAGAAGAAGAAGAGAAGATGCACTGTATGTTCAGAGCAGACTCCTAGATCAATGGAATAGAATTGAAGACCCAAAAATAAACCAATATACCTATGGACACCTGATTTTTGACAAAGAAGCCAAACCATACAATGGAAAAAAAGAAAGCACCTTCAACAAATAGTGCTGGTCTGACTGGTGATCTGCATATAGAAGAATGCAAATAGAGTCATATTTAGCACCTTATGCAAAGCACACGTCCAAATGGATCAAGGACCTGAACATAAAACCAGATACACTGAAAGTAATAGAAGAGAAAGTGGGAAATTGCCTTTATCTCTTTGGCACAAGAAAATTTCCTGAAGAGAACACTGATGGCTCCTGCTCTAAGATCAAAACTTGATAAATGGGACTGCATGAAACTGAAAAGCTTCTGTAAGACTAAGGCCACTGTCAATAGGACAAAATGGCACACTAGAGACTGGGGAAAGATCTTCACCAACTTTACATTTGACTGTTTTTCCATTGAAAAGCTTAGTTCAAACCCTTCTAATCTCTATATGCCTTTCATTTAGAAATTATACATATGTTCAATTACAGTAAGTTATGAGGGGAAAATATCACATTTCTCAATCATTTTCAAAGTTAAGACAAATCAAATAAAAAATTCAAAAATATTCTTCCTGCATCCAAATATGTCATGTTCGGTACCCCACACTGGAAGATTCTAGAAAGGATGGAGATAAAGAATAAGCCCCTAGTTTGCAATGTTAAGTCTATCCTCTTTGTCTATCTAGTCAATCATATGCAGGATGTTTCTCTCTAATCCTGGCCCTAGGCCACGGCAAGTTACAACCTTAGGAAAGTCCCTGAACATCTCTAAGCCTCTATGTCTTCCTCTGTAAAATGGAGATAATATTAGTTACCACTCACAGGATTGTTTTAAGGATTAAATAAATTAATATGCATGAAGGGCTTAAAAGTTCTTAGCATATAATAAATGCTTGATTACTGTCGACAATCATGGTCGCTCTTGGTTAGGCACTTCTGCTCTCACCATGCCGTGTTCGGTTCACTATTGCCAAAACAAGCATTCGCCACTCAGTGCCTTTACTTGTGTCTCAGCCTCTGCCTGGAATATCCTTCCTTTATCCTCTCTTGGAGATCATTCTCATCTTTTATAACCAAGCTGAAAATGTTATGTCTCCTGGAACAATACAACTGATCCTCCTGGCATAACTAAGCACTCTTCCCTCTGTGTTCCTGTAGTACTTTAACCAATCTCAAAATATCACTTCCTACAATTATATACTGGTACTTACCTACCCTGTCCTCTGATGTTGAGATTCCCTTAGTGTCATGATAATGTGAGAAGCACGCCAAAGGACGCTTGGTTGGTATAGGGTGTGCTAAGGGACTGGTTACAGGAGAAAGCAATACCTCTCACATTTGCTGTCTAGAGTGCTGGGAGTAATATCATCTCAGAGGAGCAACTAGTTTCATATGCATGTCTGTGCTCATCACTTAGAAATATGGCAGCTGTCCCACCATATCCTAGAACATACCTTCTTCAGCCCACACCCTCCTCATTTCTATATGACATCCATGAAACAGTGGCACCACCAGCTAAAGCTCATGCCTCCATTCTTCCCCCTGAATGTTATAATTTCATGCCCTTTAGAATATAAAAAATGAAGGTCTGTTCTCAGTAGGAAAACTCTCCTCAACACCTTAATAAGATTACCCAATCACATAAGGCCCTGAAGGCGTCTCACTGTGTTTACTTTGATTCCACCTGAAATCCTATGTTCCTCAGGTTCCAGGACAGATCCACCTCTGTTTGAACTTCCTGTAAAATGTGCCTGCGCTCCCTGCATCGGCCACACCATCTCACTGTTGTCTTCAGGGCTCAGCAGCAGCCACATCTTTCAGGGTTGTCACCTGGTTCCCTGAGTGGGCTTCTCTTTAAAAATCGTGTTGCCTGCCAACTGTGTAAAGGAGACATGGAATCAAATTACATTGACATTTTAATAAACCCATCAAAGGCCTTCCTACCACCTGCTAACCAATTTTCACTTTCACCTTCCCTGTGCCTAGCCTCATTCAATTGGGCTCTGTTTACATGTCCTCCTCACTGCTGGGCCATATCACTGGGAAAGGAAAGCTAGACTCATACGGTGCTAAGGTGCTAAGAATTTTCTTAAACCACGGCACACCGTGTAAAGGGAGCCAGATAACCCTTGTCAGACCTAATAAAAGAAGAATATCAGACCCATTAAAAGGCTAAGGTCCAATCACCCTTCAGTGATTTTCCTCCTCATCAGCAAAAATGCTCATTAATTCTAATATCTTTGCTTTCAGGCATGAACTACAAGATCTGAGCAAAAATTTCATTTATAATGAATACACTTTGTCAAGAGTAGAATTATGGTAATTCAACTGGTAATAATAATAATAAACCCTATCTAGAGAACAAGAGGTTTCTACATTCTCTCAGCAGGCAGGAAATCTGCAAGGCCTCTGTCCACGAAAGTCTTATTGCACAAAATCTATATTGTTACTATAGGTATAAATCCGTGAGATCTGTCTTCTAATCATCACACCAGAATATACATGCCCACAGGCATCATTGACTTTATCTAGTGATAGAGATTTGGGCCCTTTTTTGGACTTTGGAGATGTTCCAAAAGCCTATTCATGAGCCTGCATTTGGTGATGTTATTGGAATCCCTTATCTGATATTCATTTATGGACGCTTGAGCAATGTGGTGGTTTGAATAGGTATAGCCCCCAGAGACTCAGGAGTTTTAATGCTTGACCCGTAGGGAATGGCACTATTAGGATGTATAGCCTTATTATATATAAGTACATTGAGGCTGTCTTCAAACACACCAGAAGAGGGCATCAGATCTCATTACAGATGGGTGTGAGCCACCATGGAGTTGCTGGGATTTGAACTCAGGACCTCTGGAAGAGTAGTCAGTGCTCTTAACCACTAAGAACTGAAGGAGCTAAAGGGGTTTGCAACCCCATAGGAAGAACAACAATATCAACCAACCAGACCCCCCCAAAGCTCCCGGGGACTAAACCATCAACCAAAAAGTATACCCCATATCTCCAGCTGCATATGTAGTAGAGGATGGCATTGTCTGGCATCAATAGGAGGAGAAGCCCTTGGTCCTGTGAAGGCTCATTTCCACAGTGCACGGAAATGACAAGGTGTTGCTGTGGAAGTAGGTGGGTGGGAGGGGGAGCATCCTCATAGAAGCAGGGGGAGGGGGATGGGAGAGGAGGGAACCAGGAAAAGTGATAACATTTGAAATGTAACTATATAAACTATCATATACATATATACATATATATATGTGTGTGTGTGTGTGTGTGTGTGTGTGTGTGTGTGTGTGTGTGTGTGTGTGTGTGTGTGTATGTATGTAAAAAAGAATGTATGGCCTTGTTGGAGTAGGTGTGGCCTTGTTGGAGGAAGTGTGTTACTGTGAGGGCAGGCTTTGCGGTCTTTGATACTCAAGCTACAACCAGGTTGGCTTACAGAAGTAGCTGTGCCTGGAGATAAAAATGTAGAACTCAGTTCCTTCTCTAGCACCATGCCTTCTGGATGCCACAGTGTTTCCTACCATGATGACAATATACAATGCCTGAGAAATTGCAAGCCAGACCCAGTTAAATGATTTATTTTTTAAGAGTTACCTTGGCCAATGTGTCTCTAAACCAAGACAAGCAAGTAGCTAGATAGCTACAGGGACATCTTGATACCCAGAACTTCTAAGCCTGGGTCCACCTCAAGGAAAAGACAATAATGTCCCATGATTCAGGACCTGACTATAATAAACAGGATTAGTTTTGTTTGACTTAGTGTTGACATTTTGTCTAGGCTCTGCCCCACAGTTACCTGGCAACAGTCAGGTATGCCTGCCTCACTATAAAAGGGGCTGCTTGCCCCCTCCTCTTTCTATCGATCCTGCTCTGTCTCCTTGCTCCTACTCTCTCCCCATTCCCCCCTCTCTAAGTGCTCATGACCAGCCTTGCTCCTCCATATCCCCCCCCCCTCTCTCTCTCTCTCTCTCTCTGCCTTTCTTTGTCTCTACTCCCTCAACTCCCTTCCCCATGCCCTGAATAAACTATTCCATTTTTTTTTTCTTTTTCTTTTTTTCGGAACTGGGAACCAAACCCAGGGCCTTGCGCTTGCTAGGCAGGCGCTCTACCACTGAGCTAAATCCCCAACCCCTATTCCATTATTCTATACTATACCATCTGTGGCTGGTCCCTCAGGGGGAAAAGATGCCTCAGCATGGGCCTTCAGAGGCACACCCTTCCCCCACACCTAACTACACATCCACCAAACATATTTCTTCTCTCTTTATTTTTATAAAACACAACACTTAGTGTGCATAGTTTCCATCAGAGAAAATCCTGGGGATCTGCATGCAACAGTGAGTATGGAAATAGACCCAGAATTGTTACTGTCCAACAGAATGGCGCTCCTTCACCAGACTTCAAAAGCAAAGCTGCCAGTAAACCTAAGTCCACAACAACATTCTGAGAATGGGGAATTTCATGAAACTTCGGCTTAAGTTGTGGGATTCCTTATGTCTAATAGTAGATCAAACTAATGAAAAAAAAATCCAATATGGAGGAGGGAGAGACTTCAACATCACACTTTAGCTGAGTACCTATTGGTGGTTAATGGCTCCTGAGGGGAGAAGAGTCATTTTCTTTGTTGGAGTATCCACTAGTAGGTTGTCTATGCCCCAGTTGATCACCTCGGTTTGCCATCTGTTTTTGTAAAAATATAAAAAATAAAAAAGGTACAGTTGGTCTTTTACCTGTTTGGTCCAGCACCTAGGTGCCCCAAGATATCTGCTAGACATCTTGGCGGAAAAACATCCCAGCCTCCCAGCCGTGCACTTTCCTACACTCAAACCCTCACATAAAAGAACACACAACACAATAATCTTCGACCCAATTGATAAGATATAATTGCCTACTTAAACATACAAAGCCCAGTACCATCCATCCCTTAGGAACATTGATAACAACCTGTAAATACACAGAGCAGAATCTTAACATCACCTGCCTTGGCTTCTCACCCTCTCTCAGTCTCCTCCTCCTCCTTCAAACTTCTCTCCTGCCCATCCTTCCTTCTCCTTCAATGACAGGCCTCCTTCTATCCTATACCTGCCCCTCACCTATACTTTACAAATTCAATGGGGAGGCTCTGGTGATGGTGAAGTCACCTGAGTTCTGAGTATGTGACTAGGCAGCTGTCCTTGGGGCAGTGGAATTAGCATCAAAATACAGATAACTTAAGGGCAAACCACAACAGTTGATGACCCTTGGATACATGGCCAGTACTAATTGGATTGGGGGGGCAAGGGTGGGAGGAGAGATAGATGGAAGGGAGATGCACTGGAGGTAGCTGATGGTGGACTAGAGGGAGGGAGTGGGATGTACATATGACCAAAATACATTATATATATATATATATATATATATATATATATATATATAAACGTTTCAAAGAACAAAAACAATAAATGAAACTATTTAACACAGAAGAACGGGCCTTTACTTTTTAGCTACCGTATTTGGTATTTGGCCCTTCGTTGCAAATTCGGTTCTTTTTTATTTTCTCGGAGCTGGGGACCGAACCCAGGGCCTTGCGCTTGCTAGGCAAGTGCTCTGCCACTGAGCTAAATCCCCAACCCCACAAATGCAGTTCTTAATTGATGTGCTACTGCTTCCGTTTTACAGATAAGCAAAGGAGCTTAAAATACCAAACACCTGAAACCAAATCAGACATCGTGAAGCACGCAGCCCAGGACGGGAAGGCTTACTCTCCAATGGCAAAGTCCCATGCTTCTTAATGTGTGCACAACTGTAGTTGCCATGAATCAATAGAGTAATTAGAATTGTTATGTCTATTGTAATATTGAGTTAGACAAAGGATTTGGTTTCAATAGATCAAAGAGAAAAGAAATTAGAAAGCAAGCCTGTGGGGAAATTGTATGTGGAGAGTTGCCAGGAGAGAGGCCAGCCAAAAAAGGGATTCAACACAATTGCTTATCAAATGGGCAAAGGACACGGCATGCAATTCACAAGTGAGGACACATAGTTAGAAGACAAAGGGGGGAAAGCATTTTATTTCTCTAGATATCACAGAAAGGAGAATTAAAACAATACTTTTATGCCTTTTAAGACAACAAAGAAAGGAACAGCAGTGTTGCCAATGGTGCCATGAGAGAACAGTATACGAGCACACTCTGGCAGAGCAAGTGTGATTTGGGAAACTTACTGGAGGCACATTTATCTGTAAGCGTCCGTGGAGAAGTGAGTGTCTTTCACTTTAGAGAAAGCATCATAAGAGAAAACTGTGTTTATAAGCATGAAAACCATGGGAATATTCAGAATTCCCATTAATTTAAATAGCATGAGCATGGGGATGTAGGTGCTGGTACAGACCTTACAGTGAAATGCTATACAGTACAGAGTGGATCTCAGACCCTCTGGGCTGGACCAGAGCAATAGGCATGTTTTAAACTCCAAGTCTGTCTTTCTTGAACTCAAGAGGGATCTCACAAGCCTGGTCACACATACCCCAAGTCCCATGTGATGGTGGTCAGATAAATCTCTATGATCTGTGAGCTTTCCAACATCATCTCTTGAGTGGCCCCACTTGTCCCTACATTAATAAATAATCAATACAATTTTTTTAAAACATCCATACCTCGGTGACTTTGCTTCTGCTGTAGCTTCCACCTAGAATTTCCTTCTTTCATCATCTCCACTGGGCAAAATTCTTCTTACCCTAACTCAGCTAAAGCTGTCACCTGGATTTTATCCACGCATCTTCAGTCTGTGAGGAACATTTGCCATCACTGACAATTGGATACTATTGGACAGGTATCAGTTTTCCTTGAAAAGTTAATGTAATTATTTTCTGTCTATAAAAATTTTCTATTTTATTTTATTTGTTTGTTTATTATTTATTTACTTATATACTTTGGTTTTCTCAAGGCAGGGTTTCTCTGTGTAACAGCCATGGATGTCCGTCCTGGAATTCACTTTGTAGACCAGGCTGGCCTTGAACTCACAGAGATCCACCTGCCTCTGCTTCTGCCTCTCATCCCAAGCAAAGGGATAAAAGCTGTGTGCCACCACCTCAATTCCCAGGTGAAATCAATCATGCTTTACTTCAGACTCCCAATAAAGCCCTCATTGATATTTATTGCGGCTCCTGTCACTTTTATTACATGTATTAAACTTGGTGACATCATGGGTAGATCGTAAGAGCCAATCAAACCATCGTTTTATTCGCCAGCATTATTTGATGCTTACTGTATACCAAATTCTGCAATTTGGATTCAATGTCCATATCTCAATAAAAGTTTAAATCTTTAACGGGTATATATGTTGTTATTACTTTCACGTCAACAGATGTGGAAGCTGAGACGCAAAGATTTGATCAAGCTACAAGGTAAGTGATGTAGTTTGCTCCTAGGTTTCTGTGATAAAACACTGACCGATTTGGGGAAAAGAGCTTTATTGGTAGCCGATCTATGGAATCTCTGAAATACTGGGTCTTGACTGAAACAGAGGATCCATCTTCATCAGTCACCTCTCTTGGCCTCTTCTCTGACTCTATCACACCTTGCCAAGCTTTGAGTGCTAACCCTGACACCTTCAGTCCTGAAGCTTTTCTGCCACAAGACCAGGACCCATGGGAGAGTGTTACACATTACCAAGTTTAGCTGCCAACTTGAGCTGTGGCCTTGATTCTCTCTGAGTAACCTGTTTTCTGACCCTGATAGACTATTTCCCACATTTTCCCTCCTTGATGCTGCTTTCTTGTTAATTATCACTGGTTCTTCAGCCCCAGGAAACTAGCATCAGTTTTCCGGTAAAGAAAATATTTACAACCCAGGACCCCCTACCTAGGGCATGATACCACTCACAGTGGGCTGGGCCCCATCACACCAGTCATTAATCAGGGAAGTGCCCCAAAGATAAGCATGTCCATAGAACAACCTGACAGACACAATTCCTCAGTTGAGGTTCCCTTTTCCCAGAAAACTCTCATTTGTGTCGACACAACTAACTAGCACAGTAATGGGTTAGCCATGAGTTAAGCCCTCGGTTATCTTGCGGATCCTTAAATTTGGGTCCTGAACACATATGGGGTCATGCATATAACTGAACATTGGACTTGTGAGAAATTTGAAAGCAACCAAAGGCTTCTGCACACACAACCCCCACCCGGGACAAAAAAAATGAAAAGAAAAAACTGAAGAACAAATGCCAGCTGCACCTGGTGAAGTTGCATAGAACTTTAATTCCAAGTTAAAAGAAAAAACAAATCTAGAATGAAAGCATCTTAATACTGTGCCACAGAGTAAACTCCAAAGATGACTCTCTATGAAAATGTTCTACTTGTGAAAAGAAATGTGATTAATAGTGACAGAAAGATGAGACTTGGGGGCTCACATCTTTAACTTTATCGTTTAGGAGGCAGAGCCAGGTGGATCTCCGTGAGTTTGAAGCCATTCTGAGCTATACAGTGGGTACAGGGACAGCCAGAGCTACTTAATGAGACCCTGTCTCAAAAAGCAAAGGAAACAAAACAACAATAACAACAAAATAGTGGCAGAAAGAGAAGGGAAACAGAGAATGAGGACAAAAAGGGAGGAAAATGCTAGTTTACAACAGAAAAGAGGCAAATTAAAAGTCAAATAATCCTGCTCATTGGTTTCCTTAAAAACCTCTTTCTGAAAACTTGCCTTCCAGAAATTGCTGTGACTTAATTTCACTGGAGAAATTGGAAAAATTATAGCATCTCTAAAATAAATGATATGTCAAGAGGTGGCGATTCTTTGAGAAAGTATATAAGCCTAGAAAGGGGACTCAATAAATGTTTGTAGGTAGGGTCATTAAATGAAAGTGTCTTATTTGTTGAGATCCCATTTCCAGTAGACATTTTTCATGACCTGACAAAATTAAGAACACCTCTTCTCAAGGGGCAAGTCTGCATTTCAGTTAATTTCCTGTTTCAGTGGGAATAAAAAGTGCAAGTCAGCAAGTAACAGCCGCCACACGTAGAGTTGACACACAGAGCTGACACACGGAACCCCTCAGGTTTATTGCCAGTGAGAGGCAGACCCAAGCCATTGAGGACTGGTCCGGAGCACCTTTGACCTCTGCCTAAAGTCAAGGTGGAAGCAAATCCCTTAGTGGTCTGAGAAGTTCGAGGTTGATAGTTCACAAGATGTTACATTTAGATGACTGGCTTACGATGGAACTGAGCCTGTCTAAGCAAATCCCTGACAATACCTTAAAGAGCATCCTGGTTGTTTGTGTTGCTTAAATGAAGAATAGGTACACTGTGACACCTAATTATTACTCGGGACCTCAGCAAGTCAGGATTGTTTATAAGTAAATGGAGCATAAACTAGAGGGCACTCTGGGTGACATAGAACAAATCTGTCTCAGAAAAGAAAAAAACATGATCCAACAAATCAAGCATAATATTTTGGTTCATTTTCTTTAAAAAGCATACTTTTTAAACAAAGAAACAATTTACACAAGAAATTTACCACCTTTTATAAGCTTCCTTGTAGACAGCTTTGTGGAAAGCAGCAATTAGCTCTTGGAAGGGACACAGGGCTCTGCATTAGCATTAAGGGCAGGGGTGTGGCTCAGTGGGAGAGCACTTGCCTTGCTTGTCTGAGGACCTGGATTCTATTCGATCATACACACACACACACACACACACACACACACACACACACACACACACACACACCATTGCACCAGAAACCAAAATAATAGTAAAAGAATTTTAGAATAGAAAAGACAGATACCTCAATCTTACTTGCCTCTGAATAGGAGAATCTTGCTCCATGGGATCATAGGTCTCCACACATGAGCAATTTTTTTTTAATTCAGTAGAAAGTTATGAAGTCCCAAGCTGAAGAGGGCTGGTTGAGTGGGACCGAGCAAAGGCGGTGCTGATAGTGGAGGGGCTATTGTAGCATCGCTACCCTGGTTGGACACACATCTTCTTTAGAAGTCAAAGGGAACAAATGACCTTGTCTCAGCGTCAGAGTCTGACCTCCTTCCCCACCCACCAGCACAGCCAGCTCTTCCTTTGCCTACTTCTGGAAGTCAACAAGAAAAATGGCATTCCCGGCAAGTTTTCTTATTCTTCTCATCAAAATAGAACCTTCTTTTATGGAGCTATGCAGAAGCTTCCTTGTTGGAGCGCCACCTTCAGAAGCAGCTATAAGTAAAAGGAACTCGCTCTTACCATAAATAAAAGATTGTATATGTGAACTTATTTGCAGTAAAATCTTACAATAAAAATATAATTTATACCCTGGTTTCTTCTGTGTATTTTATGTAATATCCTAGTAAAATATTTCCACTTTACAGCATGTACCTATTAAAACCATTCCTTATAAAACTGTCGGCATCAAATAAAATACAAAAACTTGGGAGAAAAAGCAGAGGGGGGAAGAGAATATATCAAAAGGGGGTGATGAAAGGCAACAGAAAGATGCTTGTGAAAATCCTCCTAGTGAGACATAAATAACAGTTCTAAAGAGGCAGGAGAAAGTGCTTATACCTAATAAGGGTATTTTAAGGTGAGAAATACTTAAATTGTTCTCATGACATCATTCTCTTCTCTGTGCTAATAAAGAGTGCTGCCGTCATAATAAAATTCAGAGACAGGCCCCTTCTGGTGAGGTGGAATGGCTTTACAAAATAAGTCAATTAAAAAGAAGGGGTCCCGGAAACGGCCACTATTATCAAAGAAGTGCTGCCTGACGTTTGACAGATTTGGAGGCAGCCCTCCATCCTGCAGATGGGGTTGCAGGCTTCCAGTCAAGTATGAAACTATGGGAATGAAGTGTTCATTCTTGGTCGTGGTTACAAGTTCTATTTAAATGACTTTTCTAAAAAAAAAAGAAAATCTACAGATACAGTATATTGTATAGCTGTTAACATAATCTCTTTCTCATGGGGAAGAGGCATGTTTGTGATCACTTGAGAGGAAGCTACAAATTATGATCCTCATTTACTCCTAAAACCTCAGCTTACATTTTTTTGTATGTGTTCCTCTTTCATATAATTAAATTAACAAAACCAGGAAAATAACGTTTAAATACTTAGTATTACCTAATACATAGGTTTTGTTCAAATGTTGCCATCTGTCCCAGTGTGCCCATTTATAGACATCAGAGACAGAAACAGAGAGCAGGGGTAGGGGGGCAGAACAAACAGTTATTAGTCAAACCTTCTCATCCTGCCCCTGTTCACACATTGCTTTGTCATACTGGTTTGTCTCCTTCCATCTGTAACATCCCTTCAGTCTATTTATTGTGACTGTTACACTTTGGAAATGTATAAACCAATTGCTTTGCAGAATGAAGGCTTGCTTTAGACTGGTGTTTCCTCACAGATGTAACCAGAACACTCAATTTAAGAGGAAGACCACAGGGTGATGTGTCTTTTCCAGTGAGCCATGCTAAGAAGTAGACAATGGATGGAACTAGAAAATATCATCCTGAGTGAGGTAACTTAGTCACAAAAGAACACACATGGTATATGCACTCACTGATAAGTGGATACTAGCCCAAAAGTTCGGAATGCCCCAGATACAATTCTCAGACCACATAAAGCTCAAGAAGAAGGAAGAACAAAGAGTGGATGCTTTAGTCCTTTGTAGAAAGGGGGGGGCAGACAAAATATTCACAGGAAGAAAGATGGAGACAAAGTGTAGAGCAGAGACTGAAGGAAAGGCCATCCAGAGACTGCCCCGCCTGGGGATTTATCCCCATATACAGTCACCAAACCCAGACAATATTGCAAGAAGTGCATGCTGACAGGAGCCTGATATAGCTGTCTTCTAAGAGGCTCTGCCACAGTCTGATAAATACAGAGGTGGATGCTCAACCAACCAACCCCTGCCCACACACACACACACACACACACACACACACACACACACACACACACCAGAGCTCACAGGGACTAAACCACCAACTAGAGAGTACACAGGGAGTGATCCATGGCTCTAGCTCCATATGTAGCAGAGGATGGCCTTGTCGGGAATCAGTGGGAGGAGAGGCCCTTGGTCCTGTGAAGGCTTGATGCTCCAGTGTAGGGAAATGCCAGGGCAGGGAGGTAGGAGGGAGTGGGGGAACATTCTTATAGAAGCAGGGGGATGGGGAATGGTTGTGGGGGGTTCCAGAAGGGAAACCTGGAAAGAAGATGACATTTGAAATGTAAATAAAGAGAATATCCAATAAAAGAAAAGAAAAAAGTAGACAATGACTCACCCCGCACATGGTGATAACTTTGATCACTTTCATCAAGTGATATCCCTCCCTCATCCAATTACCACTTCCATTTCAAATCTTAAGTGGAGATAGTTAACCCCCAGTATACTCTGCTCTTCTAATTTTATCCAGTACCTTCAACATCTGCAAATGTCTCTTGACAAATATACCCTTTGATGGCCAAGGACTACCAAGCTCCATTAGAATGGCCCATCAGTACCCCTGCAGAATCAGAGGGATTGATTTTACACTTGGACAATTAAATGGCCCTTATTTTGACTACATTGTATAGAAAGTAAAAGATCAACAAAATTATCCTGGATGACAGGAAATATATAGAGTACAAATGTGTTTTCTGTGCACCAGTAATCCTCAGTGGGCAGTGAGGTCTTGTGGCCATCAAAAGGTTGAGGAGAACTGGAAAACACTGCTGCATTTTTCTTTCAAGAGAAATTAACCTTTGGTTTAGAATATGAAATAGCTGTTTTTTCTCCAAAATGCTCATTCTACTTTTGTGGGAAGTCACTGTGGATTATATAAGCATCAAATGTGTGTGTGTGTGTGTGTGTGTGTGTGTGTGTGTGTGTGTATTCTCTTTTGATAACATATACCACCCTATGTACAACCTGAACTGTTCCAGGTCTTTGACAACTTGTGCCTGGGTAGCATCAGACTTCAGCCACTGTCTTCTTTCCTTTGCTACAACTGCATATTTCCTGTGGTATCTTCCTAGGTAACTCTTTTGGGCAAATTGTGCAATAACCCTGGAGAATAAACAGATTGAAAGTTTGAGAAAATTATCCACCGCTTCTCTGTCTCAACTTCCAAAGTCTAATGTCTCCACTACAGAGCTGATCTCTTTTTGTCCCTACTTCTCAACATGGCATTCCTGAGGAGGGGAAGAAGAAAGCGATTCAGAAGAAAATTGACATCAGTCCCATTGGATTCACCAGTGATTCTACTGACTCTGTGATTCAAATTTAATGAGTGCCACATGGAATGAGTCCTTGCTAATAGCCTTATCCCAAACTACAAACAAAACCACACAAATTACTTTTCTCCTCAAACTGTTGGAAAACTCACTGTCAAAAGTGTTCCCAGAACTGAAGACATTGCTAAGTGGTAAAGTAGAGTGTTGGAGAGAAGCAGCATTTGTGAGTTGGAAGTTGGGAAAGACCCAACTCCATGCACCTTCAGGCCCTGCTCTAATTCGTCTTAGTGCAGGCACTTAACCCCTCTGGGCCACCGTTTTTTCTTGATAACAGGAGTAGTAGCAACAGCTACTTTACAAAGCCATCCAAAGAATCCAATAACATAAAACTTGCTGCTGTTCTCGGCACGTAGCTCTCAAAACACAAACTATTTAATTCTGTTCCACTCGGGTTTCACCCCCAGCGGAAGGTGCACACTCCTGTGTCATTTGCCTTTTCCCGAGGAGATGTGAACATCTAGTCACCCCAGATAGAGCATCAATGGGAAATCAAAGAAGTTATTCCATCCACATTTAGCCTAGTAAATTGGTGAGACATTGGGATTACTTATAGGAGCATGGATGGCTCTGAAGCAGCTAAAAGAGCATCCCAACAAAGGTGATGACGCACAAGAACCACAGCCCTGAAACTCCCTGTATGATCTGCATCCAGCTCTGGCCAGAGTCTCTCTCCCCAGTAGCCCTTAAGGCTTCTGAACCTTGGGAAGGAGTCTTGTGGTTCTTAAATGTTTCAAAAGTATTCTGAGATACATGTGGCCTAATTGCATGCCAAGTTTTGTAAGTTTTATTTATGTGTCAAGTCTTACTAATTTCAGGATGGGGTGTTTCCGGTGAGGAAATCACCTTACAATACCTTTCTAACCGGAGAGAAATCTCAGTGGTTAAAAGCATAGATTGCTCTTCCCGAGGACCTGAGTTTGATTCCTAGCACCCCACCTGGCAACTCCCAGGACTCAGTCCCAGGAGGACTGGAAACTTCTGGCCTCTGCGGGTACCAGCACTCTCCAGACGCCTGAACTCCTGTGCATATTACCCTCTTCCTCATATACACATATACATAATTTTAAAATAATAAAAATAAACTTAAATGTTTAGGGGTCTGGAGAGATATTTTAACAGTTAAGACCACAAGTTGCTTCGGTGAAAGAAATGTGTGGACTTAATCGCCAGCACGGACATCGTGGACTTTACTCCTGTTCTTATAAGGGATAATGATCCTTTCTTCTGGCCTCTTTGAGTACTACATGAACATGGTAAATGAACACATACACAGGCAAAATACCAGTACGCATACAATAAAGTAAATCTTTGTTTTTAATTTTAAAATTGTGAAAGGATCCAGCTATAGTGCTAATTACACAATTCTGCATTCAAGAATATTTTGTAAAGCATTTAGGATAACCAATACACTTCCGAACATAAGGAGGCCTTATTTCCTTTGGTCTCATTGCCCCTAACATGGAGCTGCACACAATGGGTGCTCAATAAGATTTCTAAGTAAATCTTTGTAAAAAGTGGTCCCTGGCAGCAGTTAACAAGCCAGCCATAAAATGCAGGTATAAATCTCACTCCCCTAAGCCTGCTCTACATAAAATTCACAATAGGCACCATTTGTTGTTAAATTCAAGCTATGTGAAATGTTTCTAGATCATGCTAACATATTCGGATGCATGCTCACCTCAAGTAATGTATTCTCCCAGGAGTGAGTCCCCAGATCTGCCCCAGCAGCTGACTTTTATCAACAATTAGGAAAAGAGGCATTTGTTTGATTACTCACCCAATTTCTGAACAAATGATTCCTCAGCCAACCATTGCAAACACCTCCCGCCCCCACCACCACTAGCGTTTCCAAGATGAGGCTTCTCATTCGGAGCATGCTAGGAATGTAATCAGGGCCCTCTGTGGATATAAGTTAATTATCTCCTCGGGCTATGAACAAACACATGGGCTTGGTTTCTGACCATGTTGCCTAATGAGAGGGCATCCCAAAGGAACTGAGGAGCTTGTCAGCTCCCACCCCAAGGCCCTTTATGGCATCTGGGACTCTTGGTTCAAAATGATCCTGGCCTCTCTGCCCCAGGCTTCTCGTTGCTCCTAGCAGTGCAGTGCTACACACTGAAGGGAGCTCCTTCATCCTCTTCCTGTCCAGTCTGTGCCCATGTCTCTGGGCTGGGGTTCCATAGGGGCCTCACCCGCTGACTCCTGCAGCCCAGCACACTGCCCAGCATGCTGCTGCTCTGGAAGGTTGATCTTGCTCTCTGAGCCTCCCAGGAAAGATAAGGGAAAGAAATCAGCTTTTCAGTCCTCCCTCACCATGCTGCCAGGGACAGCAGGACCCAAAGACTCAAACAGAAATCACCTGCCTATCTCCGTGTTTTAAACTTCAGCTTTAATCCAGCTCAGAGTGGGATTAGCTGCCTCAGAGGCTGCTAATTGCCAGATGGCCGCTGATAGCTGGCGGAGGAAGCCTGTGTGTCAGAGCTTGTCAAGCAGCTTTAAAGTCACAATGGAAGGGGATCTTAGGAGGCAGGCCCGACTTTCATGTTTTCAGTCTAACAGTGGAGAAACTGAGGCCCAGCAGATACAGGGGTTTGCTTTCAGGGTTCGCAGTGGGTTACCAGTAGATGCCTAGGACATTTGGCAAGTTGTATTGGAGAAACCTAATTTGTTGAAAACTCCCTTTACTCCACACCAAGTATTGGCTACGGTCATGTTTAATATGTGGGTTCTGGTCCACGATCTGACTACACACGTTATCTTAGTCTTAATGCATTGGGTACAGATTGCACCAAGTGTATCAGACAATCCCCAAAGGAGTGGTCTTTTTCAAATAGATTTATCTTTATGTTACGTTTATGAGTGCTTTCCTGAGTACACATCATGTGCGTGCCTGAAGAGCATGTTGGATCCCTTGGAACTAGGCTTAGACTGTATGAGCTGCGGTGTGGGTGCTGGGAACTAAGTCCAAGTCCTCTGCAGGAGTAGGGCTGCCAACCACTGACCATTGCCCCAGATCCAGTTATCACTCTGTGTAGGAGTCCTTTGCAGGGTGGGTTCAGATGCAAATTGGTGAGCATAAACTTACTCGGTTTGTCTTTTTGTCTTCTACTGTGAAATATCAATGCGACTTTGTATATATGATGTTACCGGTCCTCATCACCCACTCACATCAAGATAGGGAATCACACAGGATGTTCGCCATTTCTTTAGCAACTTGAAAGTTCTGAATTCTAAAACATACTTATTTTCGATGGTTTCAGGAAAGACTTCATGGACCCATAAAACCTGTTACAGAACACAGAAAAAAAAAATGAGACGTTTGGCTACGACTTTAAGATGTTAGCAGACCTTGGACAAAATCATCACAAATCAATTCATCTTAAAAGGGGGAGGGGGGCCTGATTTCATTTGATTATAAAAGCAAACTTTGCTGAATTATATTCACCTTTCAAAGAAAAGTAAATTAAGTCCTTGTTGTAGACTGTATTGTGAATCTTCAAATTCATATGCTGAAATCCTAGTAGCTAGTACAGAATGTGAAATTTTGAAACGATGGGATCTTTAAAAGGTTAATTCAGTTAAAGTAAGGGCCTTAGGGTAAAGGCCTTTAGTGTTTATCCAATAATATTTTCCTTTATAGTAATCAGTGGAAATCTTCACACAGGCGAAAAGCAAAGGCCGTGTGAGGACATCCTGAGAAGGCAGAGGTCTGCAAGCCAAGGAGAGAGGCTTCAAAAGAAACCAACGCAGCCAGCACCTTGACCTCAGACTTCCAGGCTCCAGACCTGGAAAAACAAACATTTCTGTTATTTAGCCAACCGGTCTGTGGGGCTTTTGTTCTGTTTGTTCTAACAACCCTGTCGAACTAATGGGGGGGAACCTTTACTATTCAAATTTAAATAGGTAGATGTCAGTACCCATTCCACCACCATAAAAACAGCCCCCCTTTCTTCCCTCTTGGCACCACTTTCAAGAACACGAGAAAGAATCCCAAGGACATTTTGTCTGTACACATGGTTCAGGTTAGTAGTTTAATAAAAAGGAAGAAAATCTGAGCAGCCCATCCCAGGGCCGAGTGCACTGCTGCTGTTATTCCTGAACTACGCATGCCTTGACTTCCTGCTCTGAAAGCGGGAGACTATGGTGGGGAACTAGCTCAGAGGTGAAGCACTTGCAAAGCAAGTACAAGGCCTTTCTTTGGTTCAGTACCCAATATCAGAAAAGGAACAGAGAGAGAGGGAGGGAGACAGGGAGGGAGGGAGGGAGGGAGGGAGGGAAGAGAGCCTATTGGTGCCCCAGACCTACAATCCCATTACCTAAGATGTAGAAATGAAGGCTGGAGTTTAAGACAAAGCTTGGCTGCATAGCAAATATGAGGAAAGCTTAGGTTATCTATATCAGAGAGATGATGGGGGCAGTGCATATTACTCAATCAATTTCATTCCTATTCTTGGTACAGACATCAGCACCCTGTGACTCAGGCATGTTGGAGCATAGTGACAGATGCTGGTATGCTTAAAGCTGCACCCATTGTAATGGTCCTCTGTCAGTTCTTATGGTCCATCCTTCAATGTCTGAGCCCTCAAAGCTGCTGTTTGCTTGCTCTGCCCTTCCTTGTGTACCTATCCATCTTCCTTAAGGCACCTGCATAGGAGAAAGTGAGTAAGCTCAGGAAGTTCCACCTCAAAGCACATGCTCTGACCTGACACTTTGCCCTAAGTGTCTTGATTCTCAGAAGTAAAAGTTCTCTCCTTACCTAGCTCATACCTGTCTATTCTTGCCTCGCAGCGGCCTTACTATGCCCATGAGGGAATCTAACCTTGTGATACTCAAATAAAGTAACGGCAAGTTGAATCATGCTAAGAAAAGAAGATACATAAAAAATACGGAGAATTCAGTGTCAACAGAACACCTTGCACTCGTATAAAAAAGTCAAAGGAGATGGTGTACTCGTTCTGAAAAAAAAAAAGAAGAAGAAAGGAATCAAATCATCTTTAACCACAAGCAATAAAATGGAATGGTTCTTACTGCTTGGGAAGAGATATTTAAGTGAATCAATCAATAAATGATTAGAAATGACATTTTAAAAAACATTTAGAAATTAAGAATGTTGCCTGTTGGCATAAGTCGGCTAGAAAAACAAATGCCATTTGGTTAATTCAAAAAGTTAAGATTAAGTTGCACACACAGGCACAGTGACAAATATTTGCATACATGGTTTCAACGGGATTGAATAGTCTGCAACTTGGAGAAGAATCTGTGCGTCCTGGCAGTGGATTGATCTGTGTGCTGGTATATCTTTCATTTATGACTATATTCATCGAACCAGGCTGCTCTCAATGGCTATTGTTCTGACACCCACCTTCAGTGACCATCGTCTGCAAGTGACATGCACCCTGCACGAAAACACCAAACTGCCCATTGCTCAGTGTTGAAACCGTGTGGCTTAAGAGATTGCAGCCCCGTCTTTCCCCCAGAAACCACAATCTTCTCTTGAACCTGAGCTGTCTGTCCAACAACCATGGGGCTGCCTCCTGTCACCTCTCCCTCCTCTGTGACTGTTTGCAGGAGCTTCCCTGGGTTGTGCCAGCACAGCCCACATGAGGTATATTGCAAGGGATGGTTGCGGCAGACTTTACCACTAAGTACAGTGGAGCATGTGGTGTATTATGTCTACTGTCTCTCCTTTTCACTTGCCTCCAGGAAGGGGTTTAGTCTCTGGACTCAATACCAGAATGCCTATGATTCTTTCAAGCAACTAGTCCACTTCCTCTGGCATGGGATAGCAATGGAATTTGTACAGTTAGCCCTGTTCTATCATCATTGCCTGCTACTCAACTTGGGAGTGCATACGAAGTACTTTTGTCCAATGACAGCACATGAGTAGAACAAACACCTTCTTCCTGGCAGCCTCATTCCTCATCCTTAAGCACCTTTCACCCAGCCTTCTAACTTCCTGAACACTCCACTGTACAGCATGATCTACCCATCATTGTACCCACTGGTTTTGTGCTCTGTCTTTTCCCCCTCGTCTCTTAACATTTTTATGTGCGCTTAATTCTTCTCCGGATGACATCTCTCGGTGATCCTGTCTCACTTGTTCTAAGGCACACCCCATCTCCTGCATCCTTGACTGGTTACTCGGAGATATGGCACTGCCTTTCATCATACGCATTTGAAAAGTCAATGCACGAGACTTCCAGGTTTAGCAAATAATGCAGCCATTCGGGAATTTTTCTCAACCCAGGAATCATCCTAAGCAATCCCACGTGGCTTGTACCAGTGTGAAAATATTGGCTATGTAATGAAGCTTGGGTGCGAACTGGAGGCAGCTTAATGTAGGAGTCTGTAGATGGCTGCTCTGAGTCTCTGATGATACGGGTTTAATAGACTGTGACAGAGAGGCAGAGGGACATGGGTCTGCAGCAGAAGTGCTCCTCTTTCGTCTTGTGTGTGGAACAAATACAACCCTGTGGACCCAGCCTCTCAGCAACTCACTTGTCTGTTACACCGGCCTGATACTTATGGCTTCCTTATCTCCAAGATAAAAGAATCACAACAGGCCTTCAGACAAGAATGAAGGTCACGGAGATGAGCAGAGAGATACTTTGCAAAGGTCTTTGTGGTGTCTTTCCCTTCCGGGCATGAGATCTGAAAATGTGAGATCCATCTAAGGGCCCATGAAACACTTGGTGTTGGGGAACGGGAAGGTGGGGATCCACATGAATATGAGGTATGTCATGACCTAATACAAAAAACAATGGCAGAGTGACAGATTTGGGAAGATGAGACATGGGTTGACACCTTTTAATCTGCAGGGTAGAATCGCCAGGTAAAAATCTGTCAGTTTTCGTTTAGGTCTAGAATTCAGACGAGATGGTCTTACAAAGATAAAAATAGTCAGAAACTTTGACTCTCTGGTAAAAACATGTAGGTCTTCTTTGAAAAAGTAAGCATGGACTCCTTCCCCGGTTACAGAGGACCAGAAATTCCCACTTGCCATGATGTAGACTTCCCAAAATGTAGGGACTTTAACATCATACTTATTAACTCAATGCCTCTGAGGGTCAGGAATGTGAGAGTGAAGCTTGTGGGTGAGGCTAGAATTCTGTGAGGTACAGCATGTGATCAAGGTATATTCTTATCTGAAAACCAGATTGGAGAAGAATCTGCTTCTAAGCTCATTCACGATGCTTGAAGAATCACTTCCTTATGGCTGAGACCCCAGCTTCTCATTGACTAACAGTTTGAAAACTAACAGTTTGAAGGTGCCCTCAGTAACTAAACACACAGCGGGTTTCCCAATATGACCATCTACACCATTGAAAACAACAAAGAAACCAGCTGTTAATCTACTAGCCAAATGGAATCTCACATATGGTAACATAATCATGGAGGTGGAATCCCATTTCTTGACCATGTTCTCTTGTTAAGAGTCAAGCCACCGGTCCTTTATACACTCTGGGTACCTAGACAGAGGACTAAGAAGTTCATCGTAGAGTCTGTCTATCAAAGCTTCCATGGATGTGAAAGATAAGGAAATATAACCAGAAAACCGTCATTGAGGAGCAAGCCTAGTGATGAGGGCAAAGCACACACCGGACTCAGTCTGAATGGCACATCTGATGAGAGATGCAGAAGACAGGGGACTGAGAAGTGTGAAGGGGAAAATACGACTGCCAACTGCACATTGCCATCATATTGCCAGGGCTGCTCCTTGCTAAACAAACTCATTAGTATAATTCCATTGTGTTTGTCTTTATTGGCTCTGTCAGAAGGTCTGAGGATGGCAGGGGGCAAACAAGCTAATCTGACAGTAATCCTCAAAATGCTTTTTTCCCCCTGTGGTATTCTTGAGAGATTTTGTTGGCATTGAGAGCAGAGCACTGAACGGACGAAGCGATCGTCCTAAGAGCATTTCAGCTGACTGATTTCTCCCACTTTCCTACCCAGAAGAATGGATTTAATAACATTCTAGAAAGAGGAGAGCTCTGAAAACTTTTGTGATGCAATCATCAGATGCTTACATGAAATATCAATTTTGTGGTAGGATATATATATATATATATATATATATATATATTCCATGTTTTTGTTTTGTTTTTGTCTTTGTTTTGTTTTGTCTTTAATGCAAACATATCTGATAATTAAGTATACTAGGTTGAGCACTCAGCTATTCCTACTATGGCTTCCCAGCCTCTCCTCCTGGTCCCTTATATGAAATTGATGGCTCAGGGGCTATGCAGAAGGCTCACTGTTTTGCAAGTCCATGACACAGCTGTCTACTTGTTGACAGAGCATCATATCCAGGAACACTGCTCAGGCACAAAATTGGGTCCAAGGCCTTTTTCTCCTCAACTCTCTGAGCCAATCTCCCATCTAAAACAATAAAGTGGGAATGCCCTGTTTATCAGGGTCCTAGTCAGCAAGGTTAAAAATACTATCTCCTGTAACCAAGGAGCAACTATTTCTGCAAAGCCAGATTTGTAAGGTAGCTCATGATGAGAGAGGCATCTTACTTCATCAGACGTCAACAGAGAACATGCCAGGTTCTTGTGTTGAGAGAAGCAAATACGTAGGAAAACAGAACTCTCTCAAAAAGGCATATTTCTCTGTTACAGCCCAAGGGATACAGACGATACAGGAAAGTACGCACTGGCAGCATAGGAGAGGCAGTACAGGAAAGGTAGACACAAAACAATTCAGTTGAGGATTTAAAGAGAGCCTTTTGATATGCATGTCTCTTTGGGTTCTGAATGCAGATGTATTTGGAGAAACATGACACTGAACTCTACAGAAGAAAGCATGACTGGGCAACAATATGGCTCAATAGGTAAAAGGCACTTGCTGCCAAGTCAGAAAACCTAAGTCCAATTCCTGGAACTCACAGGGCAGAAGAAGAGAACAGATTCCCACAAGTCATCTCCTGATTCATGTCCTACACATGCAGGTTATGGCACCCATACTACACACACACACACACACACACACACACACACACACACACACACACACACACACACACACACACACACCCCATCAGTAAAACAGAAACAAAAAGGAGAAGAAAGAAGGAAAACTGGAGAGCATGACTTTCCTAAAATGTTGGCTTCTCCTTCTGCTCATCATCAACCATTCACAAGCCACTCCGAGAACCCTTCATTGCTTCAGAGGGACAATGTGAAAGGTGCTTAATCTCACAGGGTTTATAGCCATAGGAGGACATTTGGACCAATACACACAAAGAGAATTGCAAAGCAGAAACCTTGGCCAGTCATGTCCATTTCAACACTGCCCATGCCTGGAAACGAAGGCTTGTGATAGGAAGAGACTTGGCTCAGCTTTCTCTACCAGGGAGCATCAGTGCCTGGTACTGTCCTTTATCTACAACTTTCAGACAGGGACGGTGCGGGGACTCTGCAGTAGCGGCTGAGGCTGAGGATCTCACAGTTGTGCTGGGGTTTGAAGAGTGAGAAACAGCGATATCCACAGGATGTCTGAGTCGTGAGTTTCCTTCTGAGACCTGGACAAGAGTCCCCAGACCCAGGCAATGATGGTGGCCCGCATTTGATTTCCAAACACTTGCTATTACCAGGGTCTAGCAAGTAAGTTCCTAGACTCCAGCCATGTTGTTCCAAAGAAGCAAGATGGCCCAAAACTAGCGGAGATGATGTCAGCAGCCACTGCATAGATCACAGGTCTGTGTCTGTGCCTTGGTGAGGCCTCCATCTCTCTGTGTATCGAGAAGCTTCACGGACATATTTGTTTACTCCATGGGTTGATATGCAGTTTGCATAATATTGAATCTGGAAAGGACATGGCATCCTCTGACAGGAGTTTTCCCAGCTGGAAAAAGAAAAGAAAAGAAAAAGAAAAGGAATGAAATAAAGAAACCAGCTTTACATTGTGGAATAAAAATAAAGACGCCAACATCGTGTGCCAGGCTTTCGCGGGGTTCTGAAGGCCATGTTTGCGGTCAGGGCATGCTCCCAGATCCAGAGTATTGTTGGATGAATTTCTCATAAACACAGTTGGCAGCTACAGGGATGGCTCTTTTGGTTAAAAAAAAAAAAGAAAAAAAAGATACGCTGGAATGAAATGTGGGACTTCATCCAAGACACATTTCTTTCTATAAAACAGCAAATATGCACTTGTCAGGATAGGAACCGAGCCTCTCCTGGAGCCCTGGCATCCTTCTCCCAGGTATCCTGGAGGATGAAGGGACAAAAAGAGAGCTGTGCTTTGACTCAAGATGCTGACTAGGAACCTGGGGAAGTATTTCAGTTCCCTGTGGCCCAGCCAGGCTTTTTAATCATCTGCTTCTGCCCAACTTGCTTGCTCTCAGATTGGTTGGAACACCGAGCTCATCCACAAGGTACAAGAAGTCCCCAGCCCAAATATGGCACAGCAAAAGCCAAAACGCTGGCTGAGTAGAAAGAATCCCAACAGAGACATTCTTTCCATGCTTCTGATAGTCCTTTATCTGATACCCTGGGAAGCTCTGCGGGCCCCACATTTCTGCATGTGGTCCCATCCCCTGGACCATTACTACACAGACAGTGGTCCTCCAAGTAGCAGAAACTACATCATCCAGGAGTAGGTGACAAGTCCAGAATCCCAAGATGTGCCCAGGAAGAACTCACACTTCCCAGCTGCTCAAATGACTGACCTGCACACTAAAGTTTAGGAGACACTGCTCCCTGGGGGCTGCCTCCTTAGAGCGCATCCTAATTGGATGCAGCAATGGGCCTGCTTCAAGATCCTGAGATAAAGGGAAGTCAACAGGCAGAGAAGCCAGATGAAATAAAGGCCCAGCTTTGCATAGTTCCTTCCATTTACAGTCAAACGTTTGGAAGAAAGGCACTTAGGACTGCAGGCAGCAAAGCCCAGTGACTCCAGTTATCCTAGCTAACTCAGCCTGTGTGCGTGCTCTGGTCCAACCAGAGCAACTTGGTTCTTTTCTTTTCAGAACTCAGAGGTCAAACTTGGAGTCGTATACATACTGGGCAAGTACGGTATCATAGAATGACAACCCCAGGCCTCTTTCTTCATCTTGGTATCTCAGAAGAGGGAAAACTATACAGTAAAAAAACAAAGTAATATAAGACCGTACTTCAAAGTTCAAGTAAGAATGAGAACTCAGCCCTGGGGTTCTGCCTTATGTATTTCAAGCCACAGTTTGACTTCACCTCTTTTAAGGTCTTGAGCAGTTGTAGTGGAATCTGAAAGGGTGCTGGATGTGTTGCTCTCCTCCTCGGGTGGGGTATCAGCTGTCCCAGCCATGTGTGAGCACTGGCCCAGGGTCAAACTCTGCCCATCTCATCCCTTGATTCTCTCGCTGTCCTTGCTCTCATCTGTTCACTATAATCTGGAGAATTTATGAGCTCATTGCTGGGCAGATCCCCAAGCTCTACAGATGACTCAGAGAGAACCTTCCGTCAGAAGCAAAGAATGTCTGCAAGGTTCCCAAACCCCAAGGCTTTCTTGGAGCTTGATCTAATGAAAACACCACCGTGGCTAGGGACAGCTGGGTGGGTACCATTCCCTCCAGGATTTATTTTTTATTGTCTTGGTTCTTTTCTTTTCAGAATTCAGAGGTCAAACCTAGAGTCTTATACATACTGGGCAGGTACTGTCCTATAAAACAACAACCCCAGCCCTCTTTTTTTCATTTTGGCCTCCATACCAATGGCCGTCATACTGCACACATCACAGGCAATGTCCTTTCTTAGCTGGTGTTCAGACGCTTATATCAGGAAAGGACAATGGCCCTGGAGACACAGTAGAAGAAGGAGAAAAGCTGCTTTAAGGATTTTACATGAGGAAGATAGGATAGAGGATTCATGGAGGGAGACCAAGAAGGGGGAATAACATTTGAAGTGTAAACAAATAAAATGATTAATAAATCAACAATAAAAATCATTTGCATGGATTATAGAATTGAAGTGTAGACCAACCCCAGGCATTTATCATGCACCATGCCTAGACAGTAATGCCCGGAAGGAGTCACCGGATCATAGGAGCCCTCACTTTTTTAATTTTTGGAGGAACTTCCAAGTTGGGTTCCACAATGGCTGTAGCAATTTATGTTCTCACACAGCACTGTACCTCCACTACACCAATATTTCTTTCATGCTGATTTATTTTATTTTTCAATAACAGCTATTGTAAGAAGGTATCTTACTGCAACAAAATCTTGCTATGGTTTTAGACTCCATTTTTTTTGTCGATACCAACAATCCCTTTTCATATACTTGCTGTCCATCTCTCTGTCTTCAAAGGGATGTCTACTCAAGTCTTTGGCTAGTTTTAATACAATTAGCCATACCTTTTCTTTATTCCTGAAATTCTTATATACCTATGCAATAGAATCATATTTACCCCTCCAACTCCCTCTATACACCCCTACAACGTGCTCCTTCCTCTTAATTCTACATACTTTGTTGTCACTGTTCTTGGTCTGTAGCACACTAAGTTCAATTAGTGCTGCCTGCCCATTTGTGCAATGGTGTGGGCCCAGTCACTGGAGCATAGGAAATCTATCAGTGGGGACATCCTCACAAAAGAAATCCTCCCAGCAGCTATCATCTCTAGTCACACAAACTCACCCCACTGCCTAGCCTCAGGGAATGTTTGGAATAGGAGCTGGTGAGACTGTAAGAGCCGTAGACAGGTGGAGTACAGAGAGGCACTATCTCCCGGCCACTGTGTGGCCAAGACCCCCAGGAACTCACAGAGTCTTGGTCACTTGGTTCTAGATTGAATATGAATGTTAACGCATTACCAGATATGACTTGTAAATATTCCTCCTATCTTAAAATTGTTTCATTTTGTACACACACACACACACACACACACACACACACACACACACACACACCACACCAGAAACCATTAAACTTGTAGCAAGCCCACTTCTTTGGTTTGTGTACATGCAGTTTCAAACCCAAAACTTCGCAGCTGTGATGGTTTGTATATGCTTAGCCCAGGGAGTGGCACTGTTAAGAGGTGTGGCCTTGTGTCACTATGGGTGTTGGCTTAAGACTCTCACCCTAACTGCCTGGAAGCCAATCTTCCATTAGCAACCTTCAGATGAAGATGTAGAGCTCTCAGCTCCTCCTGCACCATGCCTGCCCAGATGCTCCCCTGCTCCCACCTTGATGATAATGGACTGAACTTCTGGACCTGTAAGCCAGCCCCAATTAAATGTTGTCCTTTATAAGACTTGCCTTGGTCACGGTGTCTATTCACAGCAGTAAAACCCTAACTAAGACAATAGCCAAGACCAATGTCAAGAGCTTTTCCTCCAGTGTTTTCTTCTAGCAGTTTTACTGTTGTTTGTCTTACATGTTTTAGATTTGTTTTTAATTGATTCATGTGTGCTCTGTACTATGAGTGCCCAAATTCCTTCTTCATCAGGTAGATTTTCATTTTTCTCAATGTCATTTACTGGAAATATTATATCTTCCCTGTTTTGTATTTTTAAAACCTTGACCATGAGTATGTTGACCTTACACACAGATTTCTAGGTTCTCTGTTCCGTTCTGTTCAACTGGGTCCTCTTCTAGGCCAATGCCATATCATTTTGGTGAATAAGAAAAGGAATCAAAGCAAATGTGATGCTTCTAGCTTATTCCCTGGCATTTATCCAAAGGTAGTTAAGGCAGCTGTAACTGCACATACATGTTCACTGAAGTGTATCTGTGATACAGAAACAACCCAAGTATCTATGCATGGATGAGAGGATCAAGAAAATGTGAAGTTTATAAACAATAGGATATTAGTCAGCATTAAAGAAGAAATTTTGCATTTGAAAAAACATGCATTAGACTAAAGGCTATATATATATGTGTGTGTGTGTATGTATATATATATATGTATATATATATGTATATAATGTTATATATATATGTGTATATGTTATATATATGGCATATATATTATAGGGAACAGAGACCATCAGGGTCACTCTGTGCTTATAAAACACAGCACGGCTATGGATATACCATGGGCCAAGATGGCTAATACTGGACTTCCTAGGGTAGGGATGCTGTGACTGAGGCAGCACAAAATGAAAGGTCTGGGGAACCCAAAAGTTAACGGTGATGTAATCTGACACATAACTGTCCCTACCAGAATGTTGCTTTTGTATGCTATATGTAAATGTAGCCTTGACTTTGGACCTAAGTGCCTTGGAGTTTGCCAGCCAACCTGCCTATGTGTGTCTGCTTATAGGCCATGTGCAGCCTATATGTGGCTGCATGTGTCTGGATGTGCCTGATGGCCTGTTAATATCTGCTCGCCTCTGTGCTAGGGAGTAAAGACTGTCTTCTTTATTTGTCATTTCTCTAATCAGTCTCATGACCCTCATCTATTCCTGGCTTTGAAGCTTAGACCTCACATATGTGGTATATAAAATAGTCATATTCATAGACACAGACAAAGCAGTGGTACTTACTAGAGTCTTAGAGGAAGAGAAAAAGGGGAGTGGTGACCAAAAGTGTCCAGCTTCAATAACAGAAACACATCCTAGAGATCTACCAGCCAGTAAAGTACTATAGCTAATGACACTGTGTTGAATGTTTAATATATTGAAGGTGGATGTGAATTAGGTGTTCCTTTGATTTTTCATTAGCATGCAAAATATGAAGATGCATTATGACATTTTCAAATATAAATTATTTTGATCATTTTTCCCTCCTCCCTACACATGCCCCTGATCCCTGAATCCTTCCACCTCCAGTACATCATTTTTATTTTAGAGAGTGTATTTATCTCCACTCCTCCTCAAAACCTCTTTTTCCTCTCTCATGCCTCCTGCATACATGAGATATATATATATATACACACATACACATGCACACGTATCTTTGTCATTAAAGCCTAGGATCTTCACAAGAGAGAGGACATGCAGTGCCTGTTTTTCTGTGTCTAGGTTACTTCACTTGATAATAATTTCCAGATGCACCCAATTACCTGCAAATTTCATAATTTCATTTTTCTTTGTGGCTGAAAAAAGTCCACGGTGTGTATGCACCACACTTCATTATCCATTCATCTGTTGATGAGCATATGGGTTCATTCCATTTCATTGCTATTATAGCTAGAGCAGCCATAAATATGGATGTGTGTTAGAGGCCCTTAATGAAAAATAGTAATGATAATAATAACATAGGAGATGGTATTGATGATGGATACATACATATTTATGCATATATAGTCAAGTACTTGTATTATGTATATCAAATGGGTAAATGGGGTTTTGTGGGAGGTTTTTGTTGTTGTTTTGGTTTTGGGGGGGTTGCATGTCAATTATACCCCAACTTCTAAAAAAAACTGATTTGGCCAAGTTAGTGGCTATAGCTCTTTCAAAGTGTTTTCTAGGCAAAAATTCCTTCAGGGGAGTTCACTGTAGGAAGCACTGTTGTCCCCGTGCAAAAAGGTAGAAGCAAAATGTCGGAGAAGGATCCTGCCCTATGTGGTGGGTACACCTGACTTATCTCCAGGAGGAGAGAGGAGCTTTTCACCCAGGCAAGAGTTCCTGCAAGGTGACAGCACTGTGACAGGAGTGTGTTAAGCCTGCTCCCACCTTAGGTGGCTGTTAAAATGTAAGGCTTTGCACCCACCCACCTCCCCTGAAATGGAGATATTTGCATTCCTAGGACTAGTCAGGGAAAGTAGCCTAGAGTTTGGGGCTACTTAGACCATTCAGTTCCTGGTTGAGAGGAATCGTATTCAGGAGTATTTCCCAGGGGAGTGCTGTATTAGTTAAGATACTGCCAGCTGCTCTAGCCAATAAATCCTGTATTTATAGGAGTCTGACAAAACACAAGTTGGCTTTTTCCTGTCTATCACAGCCCAGTGAAGGGTCTCTGGCTGGGTATACCTTCACTAGACCCCCAGGAGCCTAAACAATTACCCTCCTGGGGCTCAGCCGTCCTCCCAGGCCTCACCGATTTCTTCTTTCCACCAACAGATGGGGGAAAGGATCGCAGAAGGAACATATTAACTCTCGAACTTATGTGTCTAGATTGAGGGCTGGGTCTACAGCTGCCTTCAATAACAACCAGAGGAAAAAACCTCACGCTAAGTACGGTGAGCAAAGGAGAAGGCCCAGCGGAACCCATGACAGCCCCTTCACTGGAAATGCATTCTTCTAAGTCTTTTCATTTGTCCAGATGAAGCTAGTTCATTTGAGTATCTGGAGAGCATTGGTTATAAAGCCCTTATGGGATAGCTATGGAACGCAGCGGAGGTGCATCTTTAGTCTAAACAGGGACCCCGTGCTCCATATAACTTCCCCTGCTCCTCTTTGCCTCAGCTGCTAGGAAGCTCAGCCTCAGAGCAGTCCAGCCCATTTCTAGAGAAGTCGTGGACACCGGATGTATGCATGTTTCAAGCTGAACTTACATATCTTGCCTTCCCTTGCTCTTTCTCTGCCTTGCGCTTCGGGGTTGCAGTGATGTGGGCTGTCTCTGCCAACTCCACCCATTCCATCAGAAGAGTCAAACGGAATGCAAATAACGACAGAACGATCAACCGTAATCAACCCAAGACAGCGATAAAAACAAAACAAAACAAAAGATACAGCCACCGAGTCAGTAGGTTCGTAACAATTTACTTCTTGCTAAGGCTTCAGCCGAGTGGCTGTGGCTACTCCTGATAGTGGACTTTATTGCACCATACTTGTTCCTGTGTACACAGGCAAGAGGAAGATTTTGAGAAGACATAGCACTATCTCTCAGAATATCCAAGAGCTGCATCAACAGCCTTCCTGGACTTCTCAAAGCAGGGGTTGGTGACCATCAGATTGCCACTGTGTAGTAGTTCTGATGTCAGTGCTGTGTTTCCAAGTACAACTGTTCCACTGTGCATTACAGCCATGTCTTTGCTACCCAGAAAGCAGTGTTCCTGTAGGTTCAAATTCAAGTTCTTGGAGTCCCAGAAGCAGCTGAGGGAGCCCACTAAAAGCAAAGCAAATTTTAGGACAGCGTGGTTCACCACCCGTAGCTGCCGAACTTGTGTCAAAGTCTTTGGGCTGCAAGTGCAAAACGCTTAGCATGTTTTAAAATGTCACACTAATAATTTCTAACATTGATTACATGCCAAAATGATAATATTCCTCACGCGTTAGATTAAGCAAAATACATCAATAAGATTAATAACTCTGCTTATTATTAAATGGTTTTAATGTGACTACTAGACAATTTAAAAGCCTGCCCTGCACTCCCTAATTGTGCCTGATGTTTTATTTGTGTTGGACTGTGTGGCTCTAGATCCTGACTGCCTCCTGGGTTTGTGTTGTTTGGCTTTTCCTAGGAAACCGTACACACAATGGCTCAGATAGGGCACTGACAACAAACTAAAATATGGCTCTACTGAAATCTAGCTTAATAGTGGGTTTACTGGAATTACTTAATACAAGCATGGGCAAGTAGTTAAAGGCAACAAAAAGGCAGTGCCTCACCAGAAAGCCCACCCCAGAGTAGGTGACGACTCTAGGTATATCCTTAGAGCCCAGTGACCAACCTACATATCCAGTTCTGTCAATGGTCTCATGCCCTGAGCAATTGTTGCCATGGGTAAAGTCTTCCCAAGAGGCCTTGTGAACCTTACATCACCCATCCCTTCATGAGCCTTGTTAAGTTTCATTTAGTTCCTGGGTCTTACGCCTTCCTCCAAGCCAAAGTGCTTCAGTTTGGAGGAAAGAGCTATGCTACAGTTCGAATCTTGCTTCTGCTACTTGATACATCAGCCAAGTTCTATAACTTCTCTAGGTCTTCTCATTTCTTCTTTTAAAAAAAAAGGTTATAATAGTCATAACCCTGAATGATTGTGAGTTAAAGCAAAGAAGACAATGTGCTATACATCAAAGCAAATAGGACGATCCTCCTGTGCTACACACAGGCTGACAAGAGCTAAAACGATGTGATGTTGGGATCCAGACCATTATTCCAGGAACCTGAGGCCCTGGCCAACTATGCCTTCTCCTGTTACTCCTGACCTAGTATCACTTAGAGCCATTCTCCTCTCTGGGACCATATGCCTTTTGTTCTAGAATAGGAATGGTAACTCAGGCTGTGTTACAGGTTTATAAAAACGCTAATAAAAACAACACAACCTGTGAACATGCTTTAACAAGGGGCTTCAACATCGTTAAGGTGCGAAAGATAAACCTCCAGGTATCCCAGAGAGTCAGAGGCTCTCTATAATCAGCACTTGAGAAAGCATCACATGACCTGCTTTCTCACTTCAGCCCATGAGATGCTGCAACCCCCTCTTCCTACATGTATACCCCTCCTCACCAATTAGACTAAAGTTCTCAAGAGCATTTTTCATGTGGCAGTTTCTGGGTGCAGCCTCATAAGCACTCAGTCGCTGGTCCCTCCTTCCACTTTACAGTTTCCCTTGGTGGAATGGCCTATATTTGATTCATGCTGACAGTCCCCTTCCCTGGTGTCCAACCGTGAGTGCCCTCCACATGCTCTAAATGGAAATGGTTTCTGAAGAAGGGGATTCAATGACCCCAAATGGTTACTGTGCTGTTTTGTGTCTGAAGCCAAGAGATGCACAAGGTGAATTCTTGCACACAGAAGAAGGACAGGTATAGCCATGAGCTTTGCCTCTTTGTTCCCAAAATAATGACTCTGAGATTTAATTATTTATGACTAAATGCCTAGGTCATAAGCTTTGGCTTGTTCCATAACTTATATAACTCTTTATTCTATCTATTCATGTCTGCACATGGTTGGTAACCTCTCTTCAGTCTCATACATCTGTCTCGGTCTCCTCTGAAACCAGGGTAAAATCTCTTCTCTCTCTCTCTCTCTCTCTCTCTCTCTCTCTCTCTCTCTCTCTCTCTCTCTCTCCCTTCCCCCACAACCACCTTTCTATTTCCTGCCTCAGCTAACAGTCCATGAGCTCTTCATTGGCCGATGATGCTTCCACACTTCCACACAGTACATAAGAGATTCTCTCTGTGACAGGGCCCTTCAGCACTGGTTAGCCTGGACCTGCTTAGAATCTCTTACCATGAAGCTTTTGCTGAGTACTTAGTCATGGGCTTAGCTCAATGTCCCACATGACCCCAGGGTCCACGCTGAGAGACAGAAGTTGAAAGTCTCAGGCTCTGCTTGCAGGCTTTAGCCCAGGATGGAACAGCCCAGCTCTTAGTCGTTACCAGAGAACCTAGATTTCAGTAATTCACCTATCTGGTGCAAGCTCTATTTTCTATTTTACCAAAACATGTTAAGGGGAAATTTCATTTGGGGGATTTTTTTCTTCATTGAAATTAAGTCTTTACCTGAAGCAACTTCTCTTTCTCAAGCAGAGAGGTTCGTTCACCCACTCTGGTCCACAGATGAGCAACTTAAGAAAGAGAAAATGATCTCCTGGTCAGAGATGATTAGATATCAAAGGAGATAAATAGGTGAAAAACCAGCTACTGGATCATAGCTGTTCTCAAAACTAAAGTCCGTTGTTTTAAAGACTCTAGGAAGGCTATGTAGGTGGGCATGGCATCAGGGGGTGTCTCCAAGCCCTGAGCGCTGCTGATAATGTTGCTTCCTGCTTCCTGCTTCCTGCTTCCTGTGGAGCACATAGGAGAACAGTCCTCAAGCCATGTTCTCAGGAGTATGTCTGAGCCCACATATGTGCCAGACCAAAATGGCACACCTTCTAGATGAGTGAGGGAGAGGGCTCAGATACAAGACTGGTGGTTTTAATATCTGTAACTGGGTTTTGCCTACCTCTTAGCTAACAGCATGCACTGCCCCCTGTTCCTGCAACTGGACTGTGGTCTTTTCCCTCTTGCCACAGCATGTGGACAATTTGTTCCTCCACACCAGGAAGCACAGCAGAGTATACAGCTATGCATTCCTCCTCAGCCTGTACTCATGACTCGCCCTTCTCTTCAGTACAGACCAAGAACCTAACACCTCTTTTCTCACACAGACCATACCTGTGCTTCTCACTTGGTTCCTACCCCCCTCTTCCTCAACCAATTTCTTAGAAACATATGTCTCAGTGACTCTGAGAAAATCATTTAGTCCCCAAAGTGATGAGCACTCCCTAAAGTTGGAGGAAACCAACTATACTATGTACCTCCTATAGGGGAAAATGTGGAAGTGATAAGCGCCCAGTTATAATCATAAAGAAGTCATTTATTTATCAGGAGAAACTCAGCCAAAGGCCCACAGATTGAGTTCAGAGGTCAGCAAACTCAGATGAAGACTATCTTCATATTCCCTAACTTCTTCCTCAAGTGTAATATTTACTTCAACAGTGAATCACTACACTTACATCTTAGCTATGACTTGGCAATAGTTCATGATTGTTACAGATTTTTCTAAGTATTCCTCACTTTAAGCATACGATAGCAATTAGACCTATAACCAGACAGCACATTTTAATTAGCTCATAAAAATCATGCATATGAGTACACCATATATCTGATTTATTTTGATGACTGTTTATTGGAAAAATAGTTTCCTTTATAATCCTTTGTCTTTTGTGTATTTAGAATTAGAATTCTAAGAATGGACCTCCCATAGCACTCAACAGATACCATAAACATCTATTGTAGAAAGATGGGGGTGGTCAAGAACTCATGACTATGACCCCTGCTTATATCCTCTAAGGAGATTTGTGTAACAGTATCAGTCACAGGATCTGCTTATCTCCCAAACATTCATGTGTTGAAAACTTGATCACCATTTAATATGCTTCTGATGTTTGGAGGAGGCATTTGGATTTTCTGGCCCTCCTGTGGCACTAGTGGCTTATAAAGAAGGAAGATGGGCTAGGCTAACATGTTTGCCCTCTGCCATGTGATGGAAAAGCACACTGAGTGCCAAACAGATGCTAGAATCAGGTTCTCTCGCTTGTCAGCTCCCAGGACTGTATAGGCCTCCTAAACTTCTTTCTTTATAAATTATCTAGTCTTGGGTATTTTGTTATAGCAACAGCAAAAAGACTAAGACAACATCTTAATAGCTCTCAGAGCACTTGGGAAATTGAATTTTCCTAGTTCCTTGGGAGGAGAAAAACCTGCACACTCACAACGAAAGCAAGAAGTGCAGAAAGTTTGTACGCAGCACAGATGTGAGGCGGCAGAAGTGGAAATGACTGAGATGCCGTAAATATGGGTGTGATGCTAAGGGTCTGTCGAAGCCACTCTGTCAAGAGCAAGACACGGAGGCCTCTGTCTTCCCGGTGCAGGGACTGCCCTATGCTAAGAGGCAGGGAGTCAGAGGAGTCCATCTGCAACGGCCTTTCTCTAGAGGGCAAAGTCATCTGAAAGAATTATCATCAGCCTCGAGGTCCCTACTGATTCTAGATTGATGAGAGCAGTCCTCTCGTTCTCTCAGGGAGGAAAGAGGAAATTCTTTTGTGAACATAATTCCAAACTGGGTGAGAGATATTGTTAGCTCCTCAATTCCCTACCCCTCACACTAATTAAACAAGCACTTTGGGTTAATTAATTTGTAGGAAAGGACCATATTGCTGAGTGTACATTTTTATCCCGGGTCTCAGCTGCTCTAGTTCTCAACTTAAAATTACTTGACTACAACTTTTCTTCCCTTCTCTCACCTTCAATGTATGTTTTCTTTTTGTGGTGGAAGGGAAAAAAAAATGTTAAGGGAGAAAACAAAGAGAGTTTATTTGATCCTTTGAAGTGAGAAACCCTGCTCAAGGATTTTTTTTTTTTACCTGCATTTGATTCATTGGAAAGAAGTGACTGCACAAAAGGGTGATTGAGTGGACGCAGTTGGAAAGGGGAGAGCAAAGAAAGGCAATGGAAGGAGGACTGTTATTCTCCACCCACTGGAGGAAAGGCAACTGCGCCCCCAATATCCCAAAGGATCCGGGACCCTTCTGACTCCAGAGCCCCTCCCATTGCCAGGCCACAATAACCTGTGCAAAGCCCACTGAGCCACAGGCTCTTCCAACATCGAACGGGAAAGCACTGCACTCAGTCAGAAATGAAGGTGCAGCCAACTCTTGCTGCCTCAGGCACTTTGATCAGCGGCATAAAAGCTGGGAACTAAGAAATCACTCTGAGCCCCAGCTGGGAGGGGGAGAGCTGATAAACCAGGGAAATATTCTTTGTAACATGAGCTTGTATTTCTTCCTTCATCACCAGGCATAAAGAGGGGAGGCAGAATATATGATCATCAGCACGGGTGATAGATGCTCAGAACTTCTGGGTCAGCTCAAGGGCTCACTCTACTCTGTGAAAAGGAAGATGCCAAACACCTAACGTGACCGTGTGCATGGGCTGATGACACACAGACAGCTTCTGATATTCTCCTTTGCAGAAGCCTCTGGAAAAAGACCTAGGACGTTGGGCAGGGCCAGGATGTCAGTGGTGTCTGAGTCCAGGATAGTAACTGAGATCAATTTCAGTTCAGTTTATAAAGACAGAATTTAGAATGCAGTTATAATTATACTGGGTTAGGAAGGTGTCAGTAGTAGACCTCTCGTACTAATAACTTCAACAACATAGGTAATTAGCTAGGTTTATAATATCAGATATGAATCTCTTCTTATTGAGGAAGCCTTAAGTCAATTAGACAATTGTTGGTTAACCCCAAGACATAAGTGCCACTATCAAACCATGGCCAGGATGATCATTGACGTGGTCCTAGGCTTTATAGCTAGGTAGGACTATTTCCCCTTTTCTCCCTTGTCAGCTTGCACAACCCCTTTATAAGTGATATTAATCTTATGATATATGAGTTAATCTTCAGAGAGGAGGCCTCCAAGAATGTTCCGGCTCAATTCCCCAAGTCTAGTGTCTAAAATGTATGAAGGTTTCAAAGGTCTTGCTTTCTGATTCTGGGAGGCAACCAAGGAAACCAGCAATAACCTATATTATTTGAGGAGTCCTTTGGATACCACTGACCAACAACCTGAGGTAAGGTTTCCAATATCTGAAACTGGAGTTTTTACTTGATAGTCTATGGCTCTTAGGGGGAAGCGTTATCACCTCAAGTAGCATAACTTCATTTAAATATATATTTATGGAGTGCGTCTGTGTGTGTGTGTGTGTGTGTGTGTGTGTGTGTGTGTGTGTGTGTGTGTGTGTGAATACATTTCCAGAACCAGGAGATCAGGAAATCAGCCACAAGACAACATCTTCTATTCAGGCCAGGGAAGCTACAATCATTAAGTCTCAGCAAAAGAATCATGTAAACAACTGCATAATGCATAATGACAACACCGGATGACATGCCAATATGGATAGAGGAAATCTCACCCTTCCCTAGTGAAAGAGCTACAGACAATTAATGACTGCCTGACATAGGATAATCAGTCTTCTAAGAACTTTTATGTTCCTCTAATCCCCAATGGTCAACCCCTAAACACACATATATGCAAACAACACTAGGGGGAATTCAATAGATTATGAACATGTAGACACATGTGAAAACGTGTGTGTGTGTGTGTGTGTGGTGTATATAAATTTTAAAAGAAGAGGTCAATAATTTGAGAGAGTGGACATGGGAGGACCTAGAATGGGAGACGGAGGAGTGGAAATTCTATAACTACAGGACTCATGTATGAAATTTAAAAAATACAGATAAGAGGAGTTCGGCACTTAGTGCTTGCCATCTGGGAACAAAGATCAAGCAGAGAGAGGGTATCCACATACCTGGGAACTAATCAGAACTAATTGATAAGTGCTGTGGAAACTATGTATACCAGGACAACATCATCAAGGAAGATGGTGAATGACCAATTAACTGTGATGTCCAGGAAGGCTGCATTATAGAGGTTACAAGCTGAGTCTTGATGAATTAATACAAACTCCTTAGGAAGCCATGCAGAGAGAATGATCTGGGAAAAAATTTACACAAGGACACAGAGTTATGATATGTTAAGTTCTGTCCAGCAGAGAGGGTTGAGTGTAAATGAAGGCTCTAAGGCCAGATCCTGGTGCCGGTCCTCGTGACCTCTAAACCAGCTAGGAGCCATTATTTCCAGATCACTTCTCAACATGCAGGTACCAAAGTGACATGTCCCCTTGTGCAGTGTTTCCCACAGTGGGCCGTGAACTGGAATGACTAATGCCCATATATCATCTCATTGCTTGGGACTGCTGAGGGGACCCTGTATGTGTCGTTTAAAACTCCAAAAAGAACAAAGACTCTGTGGACATGGATGAAGGGTCCAGTTTCCATGACTTCCAAGATACCAAAGGACATGTCCTTCAGGACCAGATCTATGAATCAAAAGATAACCATCCCCAAAAAGGAAACATATGAGGCCGCCACCTTCCCAGAGGCCCCTGTCCAAGGCCCTGCGTGTGAGTCACTGCTGAAGAAAGCCCAAGTATCTGATACGGATCTCAGCAGCACTGGCAGAGGCAGGACAGGATGAGCTAATAGATATTTTCCAGCCTGCATGTCTATTATCCCCAAACAAAATGACATGAGCTTCCAAGCAGCTCCTCTCTGCTTGTGTGCACTATAATTAAGCAAAACGTGCACACCCACTTCCATCCACCCAGAGAGGGTGGGAAAGCCCACAGAGGCACAGCACAGTTGTCTGCATGCTGTTGGCGCTTAAACCCACCTGCCACACAGTGGCCTCTGTGGCTTCTCGGTTAGCTTTTAGCAACATCCCAGGGAACAGGGGAAACACTCCAGTCTTAGCAGCCTGGCTACCTCCACTGCTCATAAATGTGGGCCTCCTTGAACCCTCTAACCATGACTCTGGCACTAGAAGACCCACATTCACCATCCAACTGTGTCTCTCTTAAGGGACTGCAGCATGGCATCTGGTAGGACCTGGAAGTAACCACAGCCCCACTCCCTTCCCAGACATGGGTCTAGCCCAGAATTGAGCCTACGATTCCTGCAAGAAACATGAGTACAGGGGTTAGGACTTCTCCTTCCAAAAGTCCAAATATAATGAACCAAAGGGTCCAGACCCTGGCTCCTCGAGTATCCAGTGCCCACCTCCCAATGTCTTGCTGCTTTGTGGTTACTCAAGTCTGACCCCAGGTTCCTTTGCTGCAGAGTAAACAAACTACATGACTGTAACCCCCTGCCAAGCTCCATTTCCAAGAACAGGTCCTGCACATCTGTAGCGACCTCAGCTGTCCCTGCTGGTGATCTTCCAGAGTCTACCTCACTTTGGCTAGCCAAGTGCAAGCCAGACTCAAGGAAGGAGGGGAACTTGGCTGAGCACATCAACGTTGTCAACAGTTTGAACATCTGAAACATGTCCTCAGACACTCAGTTCCCCTGTCCCCATCATAGAAAACTGTCACATGCTGGTCCTGTTAAAAATCCAGAAAAACACCCTCAGCCTCAAGCACAAAGTTCTGACATGCTTCCTTCCCCTCTGAAGGCATTCCCCTCTCATACTATATTCTCAGATGCCGGTTAAGCTAAGGATTGCAGGCACCTTCTCACCCGAGCACAACCCTCCTATGGTCACCAAAATGACATCTCTAAAGTGGCCTCTTGACAATGCCAATTTTTTTTGGCTACATAAACCACAAGAGCTCCCAATGTCCAGCAGGAAAAAAAATCCATTTACTCTTCCTCCACAGCTCTTCTTGCTGTTCCTGAAGGACACTTTGGGTCTCATGTCTGCTCTCCTGCCACATTCTCTTTCTGCCACCTGTAGAGGACTACCCTCACCTTGCTTTTGCCATCCCTGAATTCCATATGATACCATTTCCTCAATGCTTAGCCAAGTCTCACTTTCCTTTGTTCTAACCTCACCTCATCTTTGCCTGGGTCTCACCTTGGGCCCTGGAGGGACTCCATCTCTCCAGGGAAGTCCTGGAGACCTTGATTCAGCCTGGTGTACAAGTGACTGCTCAATAGATCACACTCATACATTAGACAGGACAAAGGGACTCTGTTCTGTGTCATGTCAGAGAAGTGGCTTAGGAGAAAGGTTAGTATGAACTGAGCTTAGGAACACAGGCCCTGTGTTCAAATCTGTCTTCTGCCACTACCTACTAACCAGGTAACTAAGCACATTTCTTAACCTCTCACCCCATCTGAGTTTTGTGGCAATCAAGAGAAGCAGAATAAAAGCCCAGGCCTATACCTGGGAAGGATGAGAAAATCACCCCAAAATCACTACCCATCACTATCATCCATTATAATGACTCTCAGTTATTATCACTTATACATTGCCACCAAAGACACCCCCAAATGTCAGACACTTTGGACCTCAAAACATATCCTCAGCCTTCTCAGGCCTTAGCTGAGAACTTCACTGTCCTTGGTAAGAGAAATGACAGGAAGAAACCAGCCAGTGCCACAGAAGAGGAGCTGCCCACTGGAGGAAGCCCTTGGGAGAGGTTTAGGCCAAAGCCCTAAGGGATGATTTAAATCCCAGGATACATCCCTGGGTACCACTCTGAGTCTTCCCCGTTAGCTCTCACCTTTCTGAGGTTGAGGTTAGACTTTCAGTCATGTCCAGAAACAAACAAGAATCAAATGCTTCTGGGAAGAACTTAGTCTCCACCTCCAGCCTCTCGTTCAAGACAGTGATTTAAAATGCCAAACGGGAAAAAATGATTCATGCAAATTAAGGCCAAATTGAAAATCTGTTCATCTCTTCTTCTGGTGCCTGGGGTCTCTTGTTGGGGAATTTTTAAATGGCTCAGCTCATCTGAAGCCAGAGCCTAGAGAGGAGACAGATTGCAAACCTACTCTCCCTATCCGTGTTACAGCGAGGGAGTCTCATTCCAGGAGCCGCCTTACCAAAGACATTTCGTCCCACACCTGACAGTGAGAGCAATCCTTCTAGAAACATCTGCCAACAAAGTGGCCTTTTAGAGAGATGTCTCTCAGACAACTCAGAAAAATCTTCTTACAAAAGCAATGTTTCCTCTGCCTTTAAGAGAGCAAATTTGGTTTTTATGCAAGAGTCAGGTTGATAATTCAGATGAGAGCTGATGCCAGCATCTTGAACTCAGGACTGTAAGGTTGCAAACTGGAAATTAAGGCCGGTTCTGAATAGCTGTCTGCAGAAGACAGCCTCCTTCATAAGTACTGTATTGGCTATTTTTCTTGTTGCAACCAAATGCCCGTTAGAAGCATCTGTGGGTAGATATTTGAGCTCACAGACTTAGATGGTGTTGTCTGTCATAGTAAAGAAGGTATATGGCTGGCATAACTAGATCCAAGGCAAAGTGAGCTTTTCAAGTAGTTGTTCGTATCTTGTACAATGGGAAACAGCACCTGGGCTGAAATCCTCTAAACCCCACCCCTGTGACCTACCTCCCACTGCAAAGGCTCCATGACCTTCTAAAATATTACAAGGCTCAAAAGTACACGTCTGTGAGGGACTTTTCAAATTCAAACCATTTCAAGCCCTTAGCTAGTTAGATGAGACCTGGTCAATGATGAAGGGTGATGTGTATTATTCAGACTGCCATTCAAATGCTACTTCTAACAGACAGAAACACACAGATTTGTGCTGGGCCAAAGTCTAGATCGATGAGTCTCAACCTGTAGGTTGCCACACCTTGGTAGGGGTAGAAGGACCTTTTCCCAGGGGTCATCAAAGACTATCAGAAAACACAAATATTTATATTACAATTCAAAACACTAGCAAAATTACAATTGCAAATAGTAATGAAAATAATTTTATGGTTGGAGGTCACAACAACACGAGGAACTGTACAAAAGGGCTGCACAGTTAGGAAAGTTGAAAACCACTGACCTGCACATACTAGCACAGAAATTAGCTATCATAGTTAGAAAGCTTCGTCTACCCTTAGTGTTGTGTGGCAGGCTTTTCCTTGGGAGATTTAACACTTATGTCTATAGGGAACCCACGCAAACCAAAGTAACAAGGGCATCGAGTCCATCTTAGTGGAAAATGGAATTTTCCTATGAAGTTGTTAACAGGAAAATGGGTGGGGGGAGCTTACAGTTGCTGAGATGACTCAAAAATCACTGTATTATAGAAAAGACCACCCAGACACGTGTGGTGACTCACTGGAGATGCAACATTAGACCTCTGTGCATGATTTGAAGTTATCTTGAAGAGTCCGAGTAGTATTTCTGCAGCTAGGCTATCCTGAGTCTCCTCACCAGCATTTCTTTATAGCTAGAAGAAGGCTTAGAAGCTAGAAGGTGTCTTTTAGAATCTTCCAACATTTCACTTTTCCAGACACATAACACCGTGTTTACCTCAGAGTCTTAGAAACCTCCACCACTCTCCTGGACAGAATGTTTCAGCTGGAGAGAAGTGCTTCAAAAGTGCCATCCCAGAGATGGTAGCTTATGAACAGCCTCTCCTTAGCATGCATGGGCTAACGTATGCTCACTTGAAGATCTGGGCCATCTCAAGCTGTATGAAACCCCAACTCTGCCCCAAGTGTGTCTGTATCCTCTAATGGCTAATATTGTCCATTCCTGACATCCATGGTCCTAGGTTTTCTGGGTTGCATGTTTCTCCTCCTGAGTCCCCGGTTGTCCTCAGCACAGAGCTGGTCTTGGATCACACACCTCTTGAATGCCTCTTTATCCTAACCTCAGTTCTCAACCAAGAGCTCAGGGTGCATAGTTGGTTCAGTGGGCCACTTTCTCCTGGTGTCCATCACCACTTTCCTTGCCCCTCTTCCGTGAGGTAGGTAGAAGCTTGAAGGGGGATAGAGGGAGGAAAAGGTGTGGTCAGGATGTGTTTTATGAGAGAAGAATCTATTTTTAATACAAAGAAAGAAGAAAAGCAAAAGAAGGGAAAGAAAAAAAGAAATTCTCAAAATAGGAGTGAGGGGAGGCCTGTGCCCAGAGCTGACCCAGTCCCACAAATCTCTGCACCCAAATCCTGTGGGAGAGAGAGTGAGACTTTCAAAAGTGCAGTCAATCCTGAGAGTTCAGGGGAGACCACCACTTCTGCTCACATTCCTGACCTAAGAGGAACCTGCCTAGAGCCCTCTGGACACAGGAATCTAGGAGCAATCAGAGGGAGGATCCTTCTGTTCTCTGCCTACACCCAGAGCTGAAACCCAGTCACCAGGAGTGCTGACACACCTGAGAGCAGAGGTAAGATCACCTTTTCTGCTCCCAGGGACCTGCCTGGAGCACTCAGGACACACAAACACAGGACCGCTCTGGGACAGGTCCCTTCTAGTTCCTGCCTGTGCCATAGGCTGTCCCAGTCCCACAATTCTCTGTACCCAGATACCCATGGGAGAAAGGAAACTGACACATAAGCTTATAGGAGGGTCAAGCCACTGTCAGAGACAAGACCAGCTAATGCCAGAGACAACCAGATGGTGAGAGGCAAGCACAGGACACTAAGCAACAGAAACCAAGACTACTTGTCATCATTACAGCCCAGTTCTCCCATCAAAGCAAATACTGGATATCCCAACACACCGGAAAAGCAAGATTTGGATTTAAAGTCACATCTCATGAAAATGATAAAGGATTTTAAGAAGGACACACAGGTAGACAAGTATAAAGCATTTAAAGAAGGAACACAAAAATCCCTTAAAGAATTATAGGAAAACACAAACAAACAGGTGAAAGAATTGAACAAAACCACCCAGGATCTAAAAATGGAAATAGAAACAATAAAAAAGTTACAAGGGGAGACAACTCTGGAGATAGAAAACCTAGGAAAGAGATCAGGAGTCATAGATGCAAGAATCACCAACAGAATACAAGAGGTAGAAGAGAGAAGGGGCAGAAGATACCATAAAAATCATTGACACAACCATCAAAGAAAATGTAAAAAGCAAAAATCTCCTAACCCAAAACATCCAGGAAATCCAGGACACAATGAGAAGATCAAACCTAAGGATAATAGGTATAGAAGAGAGTGAAGATTCCTAACTTAAAGGGCCAGTAAATATCTTCAACAAAACTATTGAAGAAAACTTCCCTGACTTAAAGAAAAAGATGCCCAAAACATACAAGGACCCTAAAGAACTTCAAATAGATTGGACCAGAAAAGAAATTCCTCCTATCACATAATAGTCAAAACACTGAATGCACAAAACAAAGAAAGAATATTAAAAGCAGTAAGGGAAAAAGGTCAAGTAACATATAAAGGCAGACCTATCAGAATTACAACAGACTTCTTACCAGAGACTATGAAATCATAAGATCCTGGGCAGATTTCATACATACCCAAACAGAACACAAATGCCAGCCAAGTTTTCTATATACAGCAAAACTCTCAATTAACATAGATGGATAAACAAAGATATTCCATGACAAAACCAAATTTACACAATATCTTTCTACAAATCCAGTCCTACAAAGGAGAATAGAAGGAAAACTCCAACACAAGGAGGGAAATTACATCCTAGAAAAAGTAAGAAAGTAATCTCCTTGCAACAAACCCAAAAGAAGAGAGCCACACAAACATAATACCACCTCTAACAATAAAATTAAGAGGAAAAAAACGATCACTACTCCTTAACATTTCTTAACATCAATGAACGCAATTCCCCAATAAAAAGACATAGCCTAACAGACTGGATATGTAAAGAGGACCCAGCATTTTACTGCATATAGGAAACACACCTATAAGGTAGTGACAAAGACAGACACTACCTTAGTAGAGTAAAAGGCTGGAAAACAACATTCCAAGCAAATGGTCCCAAGAAACAAGCTGGAGTAGCCATTCCAATATCCAATAAAATCGACTTTCAACCAAAAGTTATCAAAAAAAGATAAGGAAGGACACTCCATATTCATCAAAGGAAAAATCCACCAAGATGAACTCTCAATCCTGAGTATATGTCCTCCAAATGAAAGGGCACCTAATTTATAAAATAAACCTTACTAAAGCTCAAAGCATACATTGCACCTCACACAAAAATAGTGGGAGACTTCAACACCCCACTCTCAACAAAGGACAGAATGTGGAAACAGAAACTAAACAGAGACATAGAGAAACTAATAGAAGTTATAAGCCAAATGGATTCAAAAGATAGAACATTTTACCTTAAAACAAAAGAGTAGAGAAGAGACTGCTCTCTGCACACACATCTCAGACGCCAGAGGAAAACACCGGAGGCCATCTGGAACCCTGGTGCACGGAGGCTCCCGGAAGGGGCGGCGCAGATCTTCCTGGTTGCTGCCACCGCAGAGAGCCCGTGGGCAGCACCGCGCAAGCGAACTTGAGCCTCGGGTCCACAGGTAAGACCAACTTTTCTGCTGCAAGAAAGCGGCCTGGTGATCTCGGGACACACGGAGGCAGAATTCCTCTAGGACCGGGCACGTCCTGTGTTTACCGGAAGTCCCACACCCGCGGATCCCGGCCTGCAGCAGCTCTCTGCTCCCAGAACCCGTGGGAGAGAGACCTCACCGCCTGGTCAGGTGGGCACGCCTGAGGCTGCAGAGCGGAAGAGACCACCAACACTGCCCATCCCTGCCCACATCCCTGGCCCAAGAGGAAACTGTATAAGGCCCCTGGGCTCCCGTGGGAGAGGGCCCAGGAGCGGCAGGACCCCTGCCTGAGACACCGCAGGAACCTGAAGGAAACAAACAGGATAAACAGTTCTCTGCACCCAAATCCCATGGGAGGGAGAGCTAAACCTTCAGAGAGGCAGACACGCCTGGGAAACCAGAAGAGACTGCTCTCTGCACACACATCTCGGACGCCAGAGGAAAACACCGGAGGCCATCTGGAACCCTGGTGCACGGAGGCTCCCAGAAGGAACCTGACCTGCCTGGTGCACTCAAGGCACAGGCCCACAGGAACAGCTGAAGACCTGTAGAGAAGAAAAACTACACGGCCGAAAGCAGAACACTCTGTCCCCATAACTGGCTGAAAGAAAACAGTAAAACAGGTCTACAGCACTCCTGACACACAGGCTTATAGGACAGTCTAGCCACTGTCAGAAATAGCAGAACAAAGTAACACTAGAGATATTCTGATGGCGAGAGGCAAGCGCAGGAACCCAAGCAACAGAAACCAAGACTACATGACATCATCGGAGCCCAATTCTCCCACCAAAACAAACATGGAGCATCCAAACACACCAGAAAAGCAAGATCTAGTTTCAAAATCATATTTGATCATGATGCTGGAGGACTTCAAGAAAGACGTGAAGAACTCCCTTAGAGAAACACAGGAAAACATTAATAAACAAGTAGAAGCCTACAGAGAGGAATCGCAAAAATCCCTGAAAGAATTCCAGGAAAACACAATCAAACAGTTGAAGGAATTAAAAATGGAAATAGAAGCAATCAAGAAAGAACACATGGAAATAACCCTGGATATAGAAAACCAAAAGAAGAGACAAGGAGCTGTAGATACAAGCTTCACCAACAGAATACAAGAGATGGAAGAGAGAATCTCAGGAGCAGAAGATTCCATAGAAATCATTGACTCAACTGTCAAAGATAATGTAAAGCGGAAAAGCTACTGGTCCAAAACATACAGGAAATCCAGGACTCAATGAGAAGATCAAACCTAAGGATAATAGGTATAGAAGAGAGTGAAGACTCCCAGCTCAAAGGACCAGTAAATATCTTCAACAAAATCATAGAAGAAAACTTCCCTAAAAAAAAAAGAGATACCCATAGGCATACAAGAAGCCTACAGAACTCCAAATAGATTGGACCAGAAAAGAAACACCTCCCGTCACATAATAGTCAAAACACCAAACGCATAAAAATAAAGAAAGAATATTAAAAGCAGTAAGGGAAAAAGGTCAAGTAATATAAAGGCAGACCTATCAGAATCACACCAGACTTTTTCGCCAGAAACTATGAAGGCCAGAAGATCCTGGACTGATGTCATACAGACCCTAAGAGAACACAAATGCCAGCCCAGGCTACTGTATCCTGCAAAACTCTCAATTAACATAGATGGAGAAACCAAGATATTCCATGACAAAACCAAATTTACACAATATCTTTCTACAAATCCAGCACTACAAAGGATAATAAATGGTAAAGCCCAACATAAGGAGGCAACCTATACCCTAGAAGAGGCAAGAAACTAATCATCTTGGCAACAAAACAAAGAGAAGAATAGCACACAAACATAACCTCACATCCAAATATGAATATAACAGGAAGCAATAATCACTATTCCTTAATATCTCTCAACATCAATGGCCTCAACTCCCCAATAAAAAGACATAGATTAACGAACTGGATACGCAAGGAGGACCCTGCATTCTGCTGCCTACAGGAAACACACCTCAGAGACAAAGACAGATACTACCTCAGAGTGAAAGGCTGGGAAACAACTTTCCAAGCAAATGGTCAGAAGAAGCAAGCTGGAGTAGCCATTCTAATATCAAATAAAATCAATTTTCAACTAAAACTCATAAAAAAGATAAGGAAGGACACTTTATATTCATCAAAGGAAAAATCCACCAAGATGAACTCTCAATCCTAAATATCTATGCCCCAAATACAAGGGCACCTACATACGTAAAAGAAACCTTACTAAAGCTCAAAACACACATTGCACCTCACACAATAATAGTAGGAGATTTCAACACCCCACTCTCATCAATGGACAGATCATGGAAACAGAAATTAAACAGAGACATAGACAGACTAAGAGAAGTCATGAGCCAAATGGACTTAACGGATATTTATAGAACGTTCTACCCTAAAGCAAAAGGATATACCTTCTTCTCAGCTCCTCATGGTACTTTTCTCCAAAATTGCCCAGATAATTGCTCAAAAAACAGGCCTGAACAGATAAAGAAAGATAGAAATAATCCCATGCGTGCTATCGGACCACCACGGCCTAAAGCTGGTCTTCAATAACAATAAGGGAAGAATGCCCACATATACGTGGAAATTGAACAATGCTCTACTCAATGATAACCTGGTCAAGGAAGAAATAAAGAAAGAAATTAAAAACTTTTTAGAATTTAATGAAAATGAAGGTACAACATACCCAAACTTATGGGACACAATGAAAGCTGTGCTAAGAGGAAAACTCATAGCGCTGAGTGCCTGCAGAAAGAAACAGGAAAGAGCATATGTCAGCAGCTTGACAGCACACCTAAAAGCTCTAGAACAAAAAGAAGCAAATACACCCAGGAGGAGTAGAAGGCAGGAAATAATCAAACTCAGAGCTGAAATCAACCAAGTAGAAACAAAAAGGACCATAGAAAGAATCAACAGAACCAAAAGTTGGTTCTTTGAGAAAATCAACAAGATAGATAAACCCCTAGCCAGACTAACGAGAGGACACAGAGAGTGTGTCCAAATTAACAAAATCAGAAATGAAAAGGGAGACATAACTACAGATTCAGAGGAAATTCAAAAAATCATCAGATCTTACTATAAAAGCCTATATTCAAAAAACTGAAAATCTACAGGAAATGGACAATTTCCTAGACAGATACCAGGTACCGAAGTTAAATCAGGAACAGATAAACCATTTAAACAACCCCATAACTCCTAAGGAAATAGAAGCAGTCATTAAAGGTCTCCCAACCAAAAAGAGCCCAGGTCCAGACGGGTTTAGTGCAGAATTCTATCAGACCTTCATAGAAGACCTCATACCAATATTATCCAAACTATTCCACAAAATTGAAACAGATGGAGCACTACCGAATTCCTTCTATGAAGCCACAATTACTTTTATACCTAAACCACACAAAGACCCAACAAAGAAAGAGAACTTCAGACCAATTTCCCTTATGAACATCGACGCAAAAATACTCAACAAAATTCTGGCAAACCGAATCCAAGAGCACATCAAAACAATCATCCACCATGATCAAATAGGCTTCATCCCAGGCATGCAGGGATGGTTTAATATACGGAAAACCATCAACGTGATCCATTATATAAACAAACTGAAAGAACAAAACCACATGATCATTTCATTAGATGCTGAGAAAGCATTTGACAAAATTCAACACCCCTTCATGATAAAAGTCCTGGAAAGAATAGGAATTCAAGGACCATACCTAAACATAGTAAAAGCCATATACAGCAAACCAGTGGCTAACATTAAACTAAATGGAGAGAAACTTGAAGCAATCCCACTAAAATCAGGGACTAGACAAGGCTGCCCACTCTCTCCCTACTTATTCAATATAGTTCTTGAAGTTCTAGCCAGAGCAATCAGACAACAAAAGGAGGTCAAGGGATAAAGATCGAAAAGAAGAAGTCAAAATATCACTATTTGCAGATGATATGATAGTATATTTAAGTGATCCCAAAAGTTCCACCAGAGAACTACTAAAGCTGATAAACAACTTCAGCAAAGTGGCTGGGTATAAAATTAACTCAAATAAATCAGTAGCCTTCCTCTACACAAAAGAGAAACAAGCTGAGAAAGAAATTAGGGAAACGACACCCTTCATAATAGACCCAAATAACATAAAGTACCTCGGTGTGACTTTAACCAAGCAAGTAAAAAAGATCTGTACAATAAGAACTTCAAGACACTGAAGAAAGAAATTGAAGAAGACCTCAGAAGATGGAAAGATCTCCCATGCTCATGGATTGGCAGGATTAATATAGTAAAATGGCCATTTTACCAAAAAGCGATCTACAGATTCAATGCAATCCCCATCAAAATACCAATCCAATTCTTCAAAGAGTTAGACAGAACAATTTGCAAATTCATCTGGAATAACAAAAACCCAGGATAGCTAAAACTATCCTCAACAATAAAAGGACTCAGGGGAATCACTATCCCTGAACTCAAGCAGTATTACAGAGCAATAGTGATAAAAACTGCATGGTATTGGTACAGAGACAGACAGATAGACCAATGGAACAGAATTGAAGACCCAGAAATGAACCCACACACCTATGGTCACTTGATTTTTGACAAAGGAGCCAAATCCATCCAATGGAAAAAGATAGCATTTTCAGCAAATGGTGCTGGTTCAACTGGAGGTCAACATGTAGAAGAATGCAGATCGATCCATGCTTATCACCCTGTACAAAGCTTAAGTCCAAGTGGATCAAGGACCTCCACATCAAACCAGACACACTCAAACTAATAGAAGAAAAACTAGGGAAGCATCTGGAACACATGGGCACTGGAAAAATTTCCTGAACAAAACACCAATGATGATGCTCTAAGATCAAGAATCGACAAATGGGATCTCATAAAACTGCAAAAAGCTTCTGTAAGGCAAAGGACACTGTGGTTAGGACAAACGGCAACCAACAGATTGGGAAAAGATCTTTACCAATCCTACAACAGATAGAGGCCTTATATCCAAAATATACAAAGAACTCAAAAAGTTAGACCAAGAGGGAGACAAATAACCCTATTAAAAAAATGGGGCTCAGAGCTAAAGAAAGAATTCACAGCTGAGGAATGCCGAATGGCTGAGAAACACCTAAAGAAATGTTCAACATCTTTAGTCATCAGGGAAATGCAAATCAAAACAACCCTGAGATTTCACTCACACCAGTGAGAATGGCTAAGATCAAAAACTCAGGTGACAGCAAATGCTGGCGAGGCAGAGAAAGAGGAACACTCCCTCCATTGTTGGTGGGGTTGCAGACTGCTACAACCATTTTGGAAATCAGTCTGGAGGTTCCTCAGAAAATTGGACATTGAACTGCCTGAGGATCCAGCTATACCTCTCTTGGGCATATACCCAAAAGATGCCCCAACATATAAAAAAGACACGTGCTCCACTATGTTCATCGCAGCCTTATTTATAATAGCCAGAAGCTGGAAAGAACCCAGATGCCCTTCAACGGAGGAATGGATACAGAAAATGTGGTACATCTACACAATGGAATATTACTCAGCTATCAAAAACAACGACTTTATGAAATTCGTAGGCAAATGGTTGGAACTAGAAAATATCATCCTGAGTGAGCTAACCCAATCACAGAAAGACATACATGGTATGCACTCATTGATAAGTGGCTATTAGCCCAAATGCTTGAATTGCCCTAGATGCCTAGAACAAATGAAACTCAAGACGGATGATCAAAATGTGAATGCTTCACTCCTTCTTTAAAAGGGGAACAAGAATACCCTTGGCAGGGAAGAGAGAGGCAAAGATTAAAACAGAGATGAAGGGACACCCATTCAGAGCCTGCCCCACATGTGGCCCATATACATACAGCCACCCAATTAGACAAGATGGATGAAGCAAAGAAGTGCAGACCGACAGGAGCCGGATGTAGATCGCTCCTGAGAGACACAGCCAGAATACAGCAAATACAGAGGCGAATGCCAGCAGCAAACCACCGAACTGAGAATAGAACCCCCGTTGAAGGAATCAGAGAAAGAACTGGAAGAGCTTGAAGGGGCTCGAGACCCCATATGTACAACAATGCCAAGCAACCAGAGCTTCCAGGGACTAAGCCACTACCTAAAGACTATACATGGACTGACCCTGGACTCTGACCTCATAGGTAGCAATGAATATCCTAGTAAGAGCACGAGTGGAAGGGGAAGCCCTGGGTCCTGCTAAGACTGAACCCCCAGTGAACTAGACTGTTGGGGGGAGGGCAGCAATGGGGGGAGGGTGGGGAGGGGAACACCCATAAGGAAGGGGAGGGGGGAGGGGGATGTTTGCCCGGAAACCGGGAAAGGGAATAACACTCGAAATGTATATAAGAAATATTCAAAAAAAAAATTAACAAATTCAAAAAAAATGAAAAAAAACAAAAAAACAAAAGAGTATACCATCTTCTCAGCACCTCATGGTACCTTCAAATATTGACCATATACTCGGTCACAAAACAGGCCTCAAGATATATATACAAGAATATTGAAATAATCCATGCATCCTATCAGATCACCATGGACTAAGGCTAGTCTTCAATAACAACAAAAATGGCAGAAAGGCCACAAACACATGGAAGTTGAATAATGTTCTACTCAGTGATAACTTGGTCATGGAAAAAATAAAGAAAGAAATTAAAGATTTTTTAGAATTTAATGAAAATGAAGGCAAAACATACCCAAACTTATGGGACACAATGAAAGCATACACTACCAGCTTGACAGCACACGTAAGAGCTCTAGAACAAAGAGAAGCAAATATACCAAAGAGGAGGAGATGGCAGGAAATAATCAAACTCAGGACTGAAATAAACCAAGTAGAAACAAAAAGAACTATACAAAGAATCAACAAAACCAGGACTGGTTCTTTGAGAAAATAAACAAGATAGATAAACCCTTATCCAGACTGACCAGAGGGCTCGGAGTGTACCCAAATTAACAAAATCAGAAATGAAAAGGGAGATATAACAACAGAATCTGAGGAAATTCAAAAGAAATCATCAGATCCTACTACAAAATCCTATATTCAACAAAACTTGAAAATCTTGAGAAAATGGACAATTTTCTAGACAAATATGAGGTACCAAAGTTAAATCAGGAACAGATAACCCATCTAAACAACCCCATAACTCCTAAAGAAATAGAAACAGTTATTAAAAGTCTCCCAACCAAAAAGAGCTCCGAACCAGATGGGTTCAGTGCAGAATTCTATCAGACCTTCGTATACCTCATACCAATACTGTCTAAACTATTCCACAAAATAGAAACAGACAGAGCCCTATCAAATTCCTTCTATGAAGCCACAATTATGCTTATACCTAAATCACACAAAGACTGAACAAAGAAAGAGAACTTCAGATCAATTTCCCTTATGCATATCTACACAAAATTACTCAATAAAATTCTCACAAACCAAATCCAAGAACACATCGAAATGACATCCATCATGATCAAATAGGCTTCATCCCAGGAATTCGGAAATGGTTCAATATACAGAGATCCATGTAATCCACTATATAAACAAACTCAAAGAAAAAACAGTATGATCATCTCATTAGATGCTGAGAAAGCATTTAACAAAATTCAACATTGCCTCATGTTAAAAGTCTTGGAAAGATCAGGAATTCAAGGCCCATGCCTAAACAGAGTAAAAGCAATATACAGCAAACCAGTAGCCAACAACAAACTAAATGGAGAAAACCAGGGACTAGACAAGGTTGCCCACTCTCTCCCTACTTATTCAATATAGTACTGGAAGTCCTAGCCAAAGCAATCAGACAACAAAAGGAGGTCAAAGGGATACAAATTGGAGAAGAAGAATTCAAAGTATCACTATTTGCAAATGATATGATAGTATACTTAACGGACTCCAAAAATTCCACCACAGAAGTCCTAAACCTGATAAACAACATCAGCAAAGTGGCTAGGTATAATATTAACTCAAACAAATATGTAGCCTTCCCCTACTCAAAGGAAAAACGGGCTGAGAAAGAACTTAGGGAATCAATACCATTCACAATAGTCACAAATAACATAAAATACTTCGGTGTGACTCTAACCAAGCAAGTGAATGATCTGTATGATAAAAACTTCAAGTCTCTAAGGAAAGTAATTGAAGAAGATCTCGGAAGATAAAAAGATCTCCCATGCTCATGAATGGGCAGAATTAGTAAAAATGACCATCTTGCCAAAAGCAATCTACAGATTCAATGCAATCCCCAGCAAAATTCCACTCAATTCTTCATAGAGTTAGAAAGAGCAATTTGAAAACTCACTTGGAATAGCAGGATATCCAGGATAGCGAAAACTATCCTCAATAATAAAAGAACTTCTTAGGGAATCACCATACCTGACCTAAAGCTGTATTACAGAGCAATGGTGATTTAAAAAAAAAACCTATATGTTATTGGTATAGGGTCAGGCAGGTAGATGAATGGGATAGAATTGAAGACCCAGAAATGAACCCACACACCTATGGTCACTTGATCTTTGACAAATGAGTTAAAACCATCCAGTGGGGAAAAAGATAGCATTTTCAACAAGTGGTGCTGGTTCAATTGGAGATCAGCATGTAGAAGAATGCAAATCAATTCATTCTTATAGCCCTGTACAAAACTTAAGTCCAAGTGGATCAAGGACCTCCACATCAAACCAGATACACTCAAACTAATAGAAGAAAAAGTGGGAAGAGCCTCAAACACTTGGGCACCAGGGAAAATTTCCTAAACAGAATGCCAATGACATATGCTCTAAGATCAAGAATTGACAAATAGGAACTGATAAAATGGCAAACTTTTGTAAGGCAAAGGATACTGTCATTAGTACAAAACGGCAACCAACAGATTGGGAAAATATCTTTACCAATCTTATATCTAATAGAGTGCTGATTTCCTTTATATGCAAAGAACTCAAGAAGTTAGATTCCAGAGAATCAAATAACCCTATTAATAAATGGGGAACAGAGCTAAACAAAGATTCCTCAGCTGAGGAATATTGAATGGCCAAGTAGTACCTAAAGAAATGTTCAACATCCTTAGGCACCAGGGAAATGCAAATCAAAACATCCCTGAGATTCCACCTCATATCAGTCAGAATGGCTAAGGTCAAAAACTCAGGTGACAGCAGATGCTGGCAATGATGTGGAGAAAGAGGAACACTCCTCCATTATGGGTGGGATTGCAGACTGGTACAACCACTTTGGAAATCAGTCTGGAGGTTCCTCAGAAAATTAGACATTGAACTACCTGAGGACCCAGCTATACCTCTCTTGAGCATATACCCAAAAGATGCCCCAACATATAACAAAGACACATGCTCACTATGTTCATAGCAGCCTTATTTATCATAGCCAGAAGCTGGAAAGAACCCAGATGCCCTTCAACAGAAGAATGGATACAGAAAACGTGGTACATCTACACAATAGACTATTACTCAACTATTAAAAACAATGACTTCATGAAATTCATAGGCAAATGGATGGAACTAGAAAATATCATCCTGAGTGAGGTAACCCAATCACAAACACATACACATGGTATGCACTCATTGAAAAGTAGATATTAACCCAAAGGCTCAAATTACCCGATACCATCCACCGATCACATGATGCTCAAGAAAAAAGATGACCAAAGTGCAGATGCTTCAGTCCTTCTTAAAAGAGGGAGCAGAAATATTCATTGGAGGAGATATAGAGACAAAGGAATGGCCATTCAGAGGCTATCCCACCTACGGATTCAGCGCATATACATACAGCCATCAAACCCAGACAATATTGCTGATGCCAAGAAGTGCATACTGACAGGAGACAGCTAATGTCTCCTAAAAGGCTCTGCCAGAGCATGACAATACAGAGCAAAATGCTAGCAGCCAACCATTGAACTGAGAATGGATCCCCATTGGAGGAGTTAGAGAAAGGATTGAAAGAGCCGAAGGAGCTTGCAATCCCTTAAGAACAATAATACCAGCTCCCAGGGACTAAACCACCACCCAAATAGTACATATGGACAGACCCATGGCTCCAGCTGCATATGTAGCAGAGGATGGCCTTGTTGGGCACTAAGGGAGGAGAAGCCCTTGGTCCTGCTAAGACTGGACCCACCCCCCATTCTGCCCTGTGTAGGAGAATGTCAGGGCGGGGAGGCAAGAAATGGTGGGTGTTTGGGTGGGGAACACCCTCATAGAAGAAGGGGAGGAGGGATGGGATAGGGCTCATGGACAGGAAACCAGGAAAGGGGATACCATTTGAAATGTAAATTAAAAAATCCAATTTTAAAAAAATGAGGGGGAAAAAATGATTTTTTTTTAAAAAAGAGCTCCAGGTGCACTCTTCTAGCAAGTGCTGAGAAGTTTAAAAAGAGCATGAACATCCTTCCAGTTAATAAAATAAAAACTAACAACAGCAATGAAAACCAAAATGTTAGATTTGATTGGAGAGAGAGAGAGAGAGAGAGAGACAGAGAGAGAGAGAGAGAGAGAGAGAACAAAGTTGTGTTGGTTATGAAGGTAGGCAGGGTCTGTGAGTAATTAGGGGAAAGAATATGACCAAAATACATTGTTTTAAGTAAGAAAAAGAAACAAAAAGGTCTCCAGTTGCAGGTGAATGAATGCATTAAATGATTCCTACTCAAGCTAAGCTGTGAAAATGGGAGTTCTTCTGGGCTATCCGCAGAGCAGAGGCACATCTGAGCCATAGCTGGGTTTCCAGCAGGCAGGTGAGGCACCAGAGTGATGTCAAAGCAGGGATGATATTCACTCCAGGGAGACCTCACTGAGCAGATGAGTTCAAAGTTCTGCTTTTAATCGATTCAGCCTGTGATAACACTGGGCAGCACTTCCTTGGAAGATAAGGACTAAGAAAGGCATCGATTATCAGATAGGGTATCCATCACACACACACACATTCCCTGCCCAGCCAGGGGCCAGAGTCAGCTTTGATCAGCCTTGCCTGGCATACTGATTGCAGGCATGAATGGAGCCTCCTGCTCCAGTCCCACCCCTGGCCAGACGGAAGGGCCTGAGTCCCACCTGCAGAGCTGGATGCCGGCTTGTAGGAAGGAAAAGGCAATGGCCAGGTGCACTTCCACAGACAAGAGTGTGGAAAATCTCTGTGTTTGCTGCTTTCTCAGCTAACTTGTAAAGAACGATTGCCAAGCATGAGATTGTGATATTCCTTAAAACTGATTATTATGCATATAACTGGCACTGTGCACACCTCCTGTAGGGGGCGCACTCTTTAGGAGCAAATACCACACATAACGGCTACCATCCCCGTCCCCCTCTCGAGAATCAGGTTGACTCATACCTGATTTTAATTACACTTTAAAACAGTTTCACTGACGTATTCGCTGAATATAACATTGCCACATACAATTTTTATATGCATATGGGTGCCCATATGTGTGCAGACAGGTGCAGATACTTGCACAGACATGGAGAGGCTAGAGGCACTGTCAACCTTGCTTTTTTGAGACGCAGTCTCTTTCTGAACTAGAACTCACCAAGTAGAATGGCTAAGGTTCTGCCCATCTCCACTTCCCCAGTTCTGGGATTATAAGGGAAGCAAGCTGCCTTGCTTGGCTTTTTCACTTCAAGACTAAATTTGCCAACCCTTCAAACCTAATATTTAAAGGGCAAAGTGCTAGTAAGAATACGAAGGCCCTCTTCTTGATGGGTGAGAGGTGCTCACCTGCAGCTATTGCCTCCACTTTTTTTTTCTTTTCTTTTCTTTTTTTCGGAGCTGGGGACTGAACCCAGGGCCTTGCGCTTGCTAGGCAAGCGCTCTACCACTGAGCTAAATCCCCAACCCCTCGCCTCCACTTTTTAGACCTAGATGTTTCCAGTCATCTTTGTGGGCTTGGAGAAGTCTCCAGCCTTTCCCACTACACTCTACGTTTCTGGTGGATACCTCCTGCTGTGTTTTGACTGTTGGTTTAGTTGCTAGAACTATTTCCTGAACCACAAGCTGCTTGCAATCAGGGCATGACAGAGTCTAAATGGAACTTGAGGTATCCTTATCCAGTGGTGCCTGCTCAAAGCATGCTCAGAGAAACTCCACTAATGACTAGAGCTGTCACTGTTTAACCAGGCATTATGTGTCGCATGTTGCTAAGCCCTTGGCAAACACTGGCTCATTGAGTCTTCAGAATAATCTTTGGATTTTTGGCATTATTAATCCCATTATGTAAATAGGAAATGACCTGAAGTTCAGAGAAGCTAAGTGATCTGTCCAAGGTCACACAGCTTGGGACTAGATTCAACCTAAGAACTGGTCCTGCTCCCCAGAAATATCAGCCTGAGCTCCCCTGCATGAGGGCATATTCTTTGTGGATGTACAAGCTGTGTGTGTTCGGTTTCTTGACAGATGTAGAAAAGATCCAAGGAAGTCTGAGTGCTCAACAGAAACATCTACAAGGAAGGCAAAATGATTTGCCATTTTGAAGGTTGCCAAGAATCGAAAGTTTTGAGAAGTAGGCACCCAAACCCACAGAACCTCTACAAGGAAGTGCGGATCAGTGCCAGATTCTGCTATGCTCTCTGGGAGGAAACGCTATCCTATCAAGGCACAGGGTCAGAGCAGCAGGATACAGAGGATGGAGGCAGAAGTGCCCATCTCTTGACCCCCGAGTTCTCAGCACTTCCCTGATTCATCTGGGTTACTCTCTAAAGAGCAGTGCCTTGTGGTTACTATTGAAATAACATGCAATTGTACACTCTCCCTGTAGGGGGCACACTCGTCAGGAGCAAGTATCACAAAATTGCCTCTTGAATCATATGTTTTTATTGCACACAAAAATTCATTATATAAATTTTATGCCATTGTGCATGCTGTTGTTAAACACAATTTTTGTGTTTGTGTGGCTGTGAACATGCATGGTTTTGTATAGATACAGGTATGTAGTGAGTGCTTGCATTGGGTCTGCCCAAGAGCTAGTCCTAGACCAACAGACATACAGAAGAGAAAGAAAGAAAGATGTCCAAGGGAGGGTCATGAAATAGACTGATGCAGATTCAAAGCCTGGAACACATGGATTACAAGTAGCCGATGACGTACCCTCTGTCACTTGGAAAGCTTCAGTGTAGACTGCACTCGATGTAGTGGTATGCATCTCCAGGAAGAGCTACTTAAGCCCCCTGATAGTACCTTGGAAAATTCAGAGGGGTTTGACATCACAGAGAGGAAGAAAAGTAGTCTGCTCATTTTATTACAAAAATTCTAGCAAGTCTATGGTAAATGGGCTAAATTCTTCCTTCCATCTGATTTATGTCAAAGTCATTGTTCACCCTGATGGTCCTCAATATATCACCAAAATGAACCTTATGCATCCGGTATTCCACCCCCCCCAAAGCCACATAGAAAAATGGGTGCTAATGAGGAGGCCTTTCATTTTCTCAAAGAAAGCTATTACCTCTGATAATACAGAGTATTTCCAAAGATCAATAAAAGCAATAAATCAATGCAATCTATTAAATACAAGTGCTTTTCTACATGAACACTCAGGCTTAGTCTAGAATTGCATGTCACCAACACCCAGTTAAAAGAAGGTGCCAGTAAGTACTTATGATGAAAAGGATAGATACAGCCATAGCTCGAGAAGAGATTTACAACCAGAAGTGGGGACATTCATGAATAGTCCACTCTCTAATTCCTGGGTAAGGCCCTCAAGGAGGTGAACCTCTGTACCATGGTACTGAATCTCACACACATCCTCATCCTTGTCACATTACGCCAAACTTAGTCCCTGGGACAGAGCAAGAAAGTATGCGAGTGAGCAATGGGAAGTTCCACTGAGTAAAGAAAGCATGAGTGAGGTGAGACCAAACATGGTGGGTATCATCGGCATGGGGATTAATCATTGAATCTTTCTGTTCTCTGAGAGGATGAAGAGAAGGATTTTCCAACCCTCTACCCAGGGATCTGAAAGACATTAGAAAAGGTATCCTACATCCCAAATCCTGACTCTTAGAACTTTTAAACTATTATGGAACTCTGCTTCCACTGGTTCTGCAAGAAACCTTCCCAGCTGCTGTACCAGGGAAATAGAGGCTGTAGCCTTCTGCCCAACTGCGGCAAACCTTGGACCTCTAGCTCCTCACCTTGGCCTCAACTTTAGTCTTGCTTTCTCTCTTGCAAGGTCATGAGAGGAAAGAAGCCATGCTAAAGATGCTGTAAGACTTGGTACATAGGTACAGACTCTCAGGTGCTAGCCTAAGAGAAGGCTCTTCCCTATAGATAGTGTTTGAGAGAACCCTCCAGGACGCCTTATGCATTTCCATTTTCCTATCCACGAACCTTTCCAAAAGATTTTTCCTATCCTTCCTTCCAACCATCTATCCATTCATGTTCCCATCTACCCTCTACACAGCCATCTTTACATCTATCTATCTTCCCTCCAGGCTGTCAATCAGTTCATTCATCTATCTATTCCTCCCTCCACTCATTCATTTACCCATTAATCCATGTTCCTCCCTCCCTCCACTTATTTACCTATTAATCTACCTACCCATTTATGCTTCCTTTTAATTTTCTTCCTTCCCATTCAATCATCCACTTCTTCCTCCTTCAATTCGTCTTCTTAGACATCTACCCATCCATCTACCTATCCCTTCCTTCATTCATCTACCTACAAAATTTCTTCCTTCCTTAATTCATCCTCTTATCCATCTATATATCTATACACTAATCTCCCCACCCACCCATACCTCCTTCCATTTGCTTTCCTACCCATCTACCTACTCATCTAGTCATTCATCCTTCCCTCCATTGATCTACCTAACAATCTATCAATGTTACAAGCACCTATTGAGAGCACTATTGCATATAAAGTTTATAGAATGGTAAAGGATCTCACAAACATCCAGCATGTAAAACAAGTAACAAATTTACTTGCTGATCAGTTATGTGACAGTGATGAAGGGGTTTGAGGCCTGCATGTTGCCAAATCATTTGTGTGTCCCTGGGTAAGTAACTAAACCTCCCATTGACTCCAATGTTAAATCTGTAAAACGTGGACATTGAGGGCACAAGGCAGATCTCTGTGAAGATTAAACATAATAATAATTATTTTCTCAAAGGATGAAAAGTAATAAAATCAGCAAGTGAGACTAAAGAACAGTTTAATTAGGACAGGGTTTTATTTAAATACTTAATAGAGGAAAAATAACTAAATATCATATTTATCATTTGACAAATATTACTACTTAAGAAAAATCTAAAGTTTGAACTTAGTTCTCACAAAGTGAGACAGTTACTTGCAACATATTACTAACCAGAATGTATTAGGCTTCCTATGAGTCAACAACAACAACAACATTTTAAACTAGAAAAATGGATAACAGCCTTAATAGGCACCCTCAACAGAAGGCATCCCAATTGCCAATATATCTGATCAATAACTGAGGAATGCAAGTTAAAAGCACTAGAGGATCCTCAGAGTAACTCTACGACAGCAATGATACTCCCAAATTTGTCTGAGATTTGAATGGAATGGTCTTGAAAATGGTTGTAGTTGGAAAAACCTGTTTAGCCCTACCTACTAAAGTAGAAAATACCCATGCTTTATAATCTAGCAACAGAGCCTAGGGAGATAGCTCAGAGGCTGAGAGCTCATGAGACTGTTGCAGAGGACCCCGGTACAATTCCCAGTACCCTTATACCAGCTCATCTCTACAACTCCTGACACAGGAACTCTAACAGGAACTCGTGTGCAGCATATACATACATGCAAGCGAAATGTTCATACACATAAAGTCAAGCAAATAAACCTTACAAAAATAATCCAGCAAGACACTCTTCAATACATACTTGGCATGGATGTGCCTCTATGCACAAGAACATTCATTGCACTGTTAACCCTGATAGAACTAAAAAATCCACATATCCATGATAGAGGCAAAATAATTAATGTGCTGTCTAGATGCAACAGAATACTATGCAGCAATGAAAGGTGAATGGCAGGTACATTATCAAAATCAAGGTCAGACCGCCTGGCATAATAATTAAAGAAGCCAGGTCTTGAGCTTTCTAGGCTTCTATAATGAAGCCTATAATGACTATATTTTATAAGAACACATATACATTACTTATGGAGCCTGGGCAGTCCAAGTTTCAGATGCCACCATATTCAGTTGCTGGTGAGAATTACTTTTTGCTCTCAAGGAAATGTCTGTTGCACTCAGGAGGGACAAAAGCTGCCTCTGTCTCCTCACACAGGGAAACACAGGTCAAAGGCCTAGCTACTTCCCTGAGCCTGTCAGGCAAGAATCCTATATATAAGGCAGATTAATTCCTCATGGTTTTGTCACTTCCTAAAGTCCCTTCTATGTCACCCACAGAGAGGATCAAGAGGTAGCATGGGGGGCACCAGGAGAGTTTTCAAGATTTTGACCTATTTCTTGATCTGATGATCATTTCATGATATTTTCTTGATTTCTGCATATTTTGCTTCCTGGAGTTTTAACTGTTCTTTTTTTAATTTAACTTAGTTTTGAATTTTGAGACAGGGTCTCACATAGTCCAGGTTGGTCTTAAACGCACTAAATAACTGAGGCTAGTCTTGAATCCCTAATCATCCTGCCTCAGTTTCCCAAGTACTGAGATTATAGGCATGCCTGGTTGTGTACTTTTTAATATCTGTCATCCTCAAAATGTTTGAAGGTTTTACCAAGTCTATAAACATTTATATTTAAGAGCATGGTATAGTAAAAACCGTGAGAGTAATAAAGACTAAAGATGTGCTAGAATCAATTAGTATTCACAAGATATATATTTCGTTATGTGTGGCCCACATAAATGAGCTTACATAATCGCCACAACATTCCTCTTGGACACATAAGATTATTGGTCCCATTTTATAGATGGTCAAACTGATGCATGTGGAAGATAAGTTACTTGCTTTCACAACACTCAGAAAGTCAGCTACAAAGCCAAGATTCAAACCCAAGCACAGAGTATTTGATCTTGACCACCACACTGGGCTTTCAGCATGCCAAGGGTTAGCTCAATAACAGGTACATGGTTCCCTCAGGGTCCTCTTCCATTATTGTAAATATTAATCTTCCTCTTGACTCACTAAATCCTGTTCAGGAAATCTGACTGCCATCCATCATTCCTTTCCCAATTTGTTTTCGGTTCATTTTTTAATACTCATTCGTACCCCGAGAGTATGGGTCCCTGTTTCAAAAACTCTAACAAAGCACTGTCTTCTTAGGGCCTCAGGGATATCAAAGTCATAGTAACAGAGCCTTTCACAACAGGAAATAAGATAGCCAAAGCCGATATCCAGAAGGCACCATCCACGAGGCTCATTGGTATCCTGGATAATTGCTGTCCTGCCAAGCAGCACAGAGCTTCTGGCTTAGGGGGTAAGATGTTAACACAGATTCGAGTTTCCTCCTGATTCTCAGGAGCCAGAGCTGAGGGTGACAGGATCATTGGGAAAGCCTGCTCCAAACAGTGGGCATCTTCTCCTCCTTGGAGGAAGTGGTAGATAGATGGCATGGGTATATTCAGAATAAAACAAGCAAAGAAAAAACATCTAATACATGCTAGGAAAAGTAGCAGGGGCCCAGGTTCCTGGCCATGAAGAGGCTACACAAAATAAAAATAGTTAAGCAACATCGAATCCCAGGAAATGCTGCCCTTCGAGATTGTCCTGGTCACCGGCCTTCCTCCAGTGCTTGCTGGGAAGCCTGTTTGATTTGTCCGCTGAAGACCGCTGGAATGGCTCTGTATGTGGGCACAGTCCTTTTGGTGCCACACTCATTTGTAATCACTGCAGCGGCTTACTTAATTACAACTAATGGGTGCGCTGCACGAAGTGCTGGGTGGTTGAGAATTCCCCTCCCCCAGCTGTGAATCTCTAAGAACATTCAACAAAGATGCTCAGCCAGGAAGCAATCGTATTTGTCCATCCCGGATTCCTACCCTTGAGGCCTGCCTTTGGTAGAGAAATCTCACCCAAGAAGTTTCCCCACGGGACACCAGCGTGGACAGCTATGGCACCTACAGGCTGTGAGGAGACAGGGTGTCCTACTCGTGAGCTGCCATTTCTGAAAGCTGGATGACAGGGGCAGAGCCCCCCTCCACAGGCCTCCTACAGAGGCTGTGATTTGCCATGCACATTATTAATGAGCTTCATCTTCAAGTTATTCTGGCTGCATGTGGAGCTTAGAGAACTTGGGAACACAACTTGGCAGGCAACATAGGTTTTAAAATGCAGCCCTTCCCCTAGCCCGCTTTTAAAAAAATCATATCAAAGGGGAAATCAGGGGAGTGTACAGGGTGGGGGACTGTAGAAAACAAGGGCTTGAAAGAGTAAAGCGAGGAAATGAAGTGCTTCTTAAAGAATTAATTTTATTACCCAGCCTTGTTTCTACTCTGTTCTGCTCCTCCCAGCCAGAGGTTGCTCTCCTGCAAGAGACCTTACCCATTTTTCAAGGTCTAGTCAACAAATCCAAGTCCTTCCAGGCCATGGGGCTGTTTCTAGAAGCCCTCCACTGACTTCCCCAGGTCTCAGAGCGCTTCCCCTCCCTGCCTCCACATCCCTTCCTGGTAGCCATTTGGCACTTCGTTCGTTGAATTATTCATCAAAACAGATATAGAGGTCTTGCTGTGCAGCTGCTAATCCCGAGTCTTAGCAAAGTCAGCTTTCCCCGTGGGTGTCTTGTGTTTTTCAAGGGGCTGAGTTCCCAGGAATAGGAAGCACGGTGGTAGGTTCTTGGCCTTGTTGTTCAAGGCCTAGAAGGAGGCTTGGCACCTGCTATCCCCTGAGAGATGACTGCTAGATGACAGGACACAGGGATAGTGGCCTTGCTCACTCATCCCTCCTGCCTCCTGCCCCAGGAACCTGCCAATAGCATCATTACCCTTTTCCCTCAGGGCACCTAGGAGCAGATAATTGGTGTTCCAAGATGAAGCTCTTGGGAGGCTAATCCACCTTTTCTCCTGAAAGGAGAAACTCTCTGAAAAGATAAAACTGAAACCCCAGATACTGAGTCGTCCTGTAGAACAACTATGTGTCTAAATAGTCAGGCCAGGGTGGAGAGACCAGCCCATCAGCTAAGGATGGGGTTTTCAGGGAGAGAAACAGACATCCATTTCATACACATCAAATAACTTGATGAAGGCAGAACCTTATGGGAAGATGGTAGAAGGGCAGCGATAGAGACCTGGGTCCTGCCCTGTGACAGACAAGAACAAGAGGCAGACATTAGAAGAATAAGAAACTGTTTACCTGCCTGAAACTGACCCATTCAGAGGAACCAGACTCTTAAGAAGAAGCTCCGTGGAAGGTCATGGAAGCTGTATCATAGATCACCCGTGTTTCCTGCCCAGCTCCCTCCAAATGAAGAAGCCCTTTGCAATGAAGTGCCTTCCCTAAACAAAGTGTTATTTTCAGCATCAACGGTCACTGGCTCTCTTCTGTGATTTTCTCAACCTGAGTATAACTGGTTTCCATCCACTGAGGGTCAGTCCCAGAGGCTCACAAAATATGAGGGGAATCACAGTGCAGAGCTGCTTATAGAAACAAGCACAGGAAATCCTGTCATGATTTATCAGTCCTTTTTTCAAGTTCCCATTAGTATTTTATATGTATTGATTTTATATTAAAATTAATTTTCTCTGATCAAAGCTTTTTCCCGAAGTTTCTATACTGTATTTACTGCTCTTTAATATAAGCTGCAATGCTTACATTAAAGAACAAGTCAGCCATATTTTGACTGGAGCTAAGGGATGTTGACTTGGACTCTCAGGTACTCACACAGAGGAGACAGAAGAGCCACTATCTATCAGCTAGTCATGGTGAGTTATGTCTGTACCGCATCCATAATACTCAGAGAAAGAAGGATCAGAAGTTCAAACTCATCCTCGGCTCTAGGGTGAATTGAACTCCAGAATAGTAGGCTCCATGAGACCCTGTTTCAAAGGTGTGAATCAAAAATGTCTAAATGAAGACCAAATGTCTTAGCACTCTCAGGGCCAGACAGCAAGACTCTCTCGATGATGAGAAACACACATTTCTACAAGCTCACTGCTATCCCCAGACTGCCAGTCCTCACTTTGCTTCAGGAGAGAGGGGGCCGCCAGACATGTTGTTCCTATTGCAAGACGTGACAAAAATGAGTTTCCTGGCCAAGGTAGCGGTGCCTGGGAGGCCTTGGACCTCATTCCTCACGGAGCACTTCAGGGAGCTGTGAGGAAAGTTTTCTTCCACTGGCAGACAGCCTTCTCCAAATCCTGGTGGGGAGAGATGCTTTTCTTCAAAAAGAAACTTTGGCCAGCACATGAGCTGCCTTGGGAGGAGCATCACAATGAGGAATGACCCACGGGAACATCTGTTTGGAGATTTGGAAAGAATCTCCTTGTTGTATTTGACAAACATCCACAGCTCTCGACTCTCCTATGCAGAAGTCTGCATTACTGAATCCAGCAAGAGGCACTCACTCTCCTTTTCTTGTATAAAAATCTCAGGATGCCTGCACTGTACCAGGTTCGACAGAGATGCATACCATTCTCCCCACACAGTGACCCTGAACAGGGAGATATCAAAATTGCTCATCTCAGAACCTGTCAACACGTCGTCTTCTCTCTTGGAAAGGTTGCAGTCGGGGTTAAATAACAAGTGATTACGGAGAAGTGCCTTTCTCATTGAAACGAGAATTAATATTAATGCAATTATATGCTGATGGATAGATTCAGTGTTCTGCTGAAACAGATCAACATTTAAACTCTACCGTTTAACAGAAACAAAGCCATCCTGCAAAGACTACCGGGAGTTAAGTCAGTAGGCAGACACACACAAAGGATTCTACTGGGTATAATTTCTGCCAGACTATTCTAAGAGTTAGAGTCGGGGAAGGAGAACGAAGAAGAAAAGGAAAAAGGGCAAACTTTCCCAGTTGAAAATATATATTCTCATAAAAAGTAAAAAGTTGGTTTGTTTTTTAGGAAATACCGTAAATAGTTCTCACTGAATTACTTGGCTTTCTCACCCAAAATTATTGTTTCATGGGATTTTAGGACCTTAAAAAAATATTGTGCCATAACTAAAGTAGGACCATTTCTCCAAACAGTGGCATTGCAAACAGAAGTCAGGAGAAAGGAAAGACTCTTCTGGGACAGTGGAAAGTGCTTGTCCATTCCTGCGAGTCAGGTGGTACAACCAGAATATCCCTACACAAAAGTATCCATACCTGCATCTGAGTCCTACATTGGGAATGGTTCTCCAATTATCTGCCAGAGTTACCTACCAAAACCGATGGGCCATTCAAACTCTGAAGAATGGGTAGAGATCTGAATGATCCTCCAAATTAAGTTAACCTCACCACTACTTGAAACATATAGACCCAAGACTCAGTCAGAAGGAGGTGGTCAGTCACTGGGAGGGTCCAAACTGAAGTCACTGGATACCAAGCATGGTGCCTTGTTTTATTTAGCTAATGCTATGGGTTGAATTTTGTTCCTCATCGCAGAATATATTTTAAATTCCTGGCCCCTAGTACTTTAGACTATAAGTTCATATTAAGATGTTATCAGGCTACGAGGAGGTCTTTAAATCGTCTTAATCCAGCATGATCTCTGTCCTTATTTTTTTTTTAAAGAAAAATTGGCCATAGAAACAAATGTATGTGTCAGAGAAAAATATCTGTGAGAAGAAAGGAAAGAAACAGCCCCTTGCAAGCCAAGAAGAAAAGCTTTGAATGGTTCTCCTTTTACAAGTGTCAGGAGGAACCAGCCCTTCCCAGACATCACACCTGCTCTGTAAATTCTAGGTTGGAATTCCAGTCTTAACAAATTCATACAGAAAATCCGGATGTCCTGGAGAATAAATTCAATGCCCATGAAAATATTTGCCTTTTATTTCATTTAGGCATCTATACATCTTAGTTTCCCTAAAATGAAAAATCTAATATTAGTTAAAGAATTCTCTCAAATGCTAGCCTTTAAAAGTACAGTCTTGGGGGGTTGGGATTTAGCTCAGTGGTAGAGCGCTTGCCTAGGAAGCGCAAGGCCCTGGGTTCGGTCCCCCGCCCCGAAAAAAAAAACCAAAAAAAAAAAAAAAAAAAAAGTACAGTCTTGGGGCCGTGAGTGTGGCTCAGATGATAGCGTGTATCCCTTGCATGCAGGAAGTTCTGGGTTCTATCCCCAGAGTCATATGCGCAACATTCCAGCCCTCTCTTATCTCTCTCTTCCTTATCTCTCTTCTGGATAAGCATAGGCTCCACTGAGCCCCTCAGTGGAGCTTCTATCTTTGATGCACCTGGTTAGATGGTGTCCAGCCCTCTCAACCTCTTTCCCGAAATCACAAGCCACAGACGATGAACAGAAGGGGGAAGCAGGACTGATATTCTTGATATACTCATATCCTTATTTGCATTCCTTTCCCCCACCCTAAGTTAAACACACGCTTGCAACAATGTTTCTGTAGTGCTTAGATGGTGCTTTGACCCTCACCTGCTAGTGTCTTCCGGCCAGTAGCACCATGTCATTTGCAGAAGGAGCTGCAGGAACAGTGCTCTGGAATGGTCAGGATTCACAGCCGTTAACCACCTCCAATGCTTGAACAGCTCACAAATGTGTGCAGAGTCAGAATCTTAGCTGCTTGAAGGATGGTTTTCTATGTCTGCCACAATCCAGACAGCAGATGTGTGTTTCCAACGAGGTAGCTGCAGACAAGAAGACCTGACCACCTCCCAGGTAAATCCTTATCTTCCTCCTTTCAACAGGTTGCTGCTCGGGATCTCCCCTCAGTAATTTTCTTCAGCTTGCTTTGAAAAGGAGGGAAGGCCTCCGGTGCATCCCAAAGGCCTTTCTGACTTTGGGCAACAAGTGGGTTCACGGGAAACCTTTCTAGAAAGGTGCTGGGGGGGGTGGTTTTGGGGGGCCCCAAGACAGGATGCCACTGGGCATCCTTAGGGGGATGGGCATGCGGGAAGGGCAGGAATCCCTGCTGCAGTGGGAAACTGAAGCCCCTCTGGAGCTGAGATAGAGAGTGGGCCGAGAGGGGGAGGCTTCGACAGCAAAGCACACTCCTGCTTCCTAAAATATGCTACAAGAAAACCTTAAATTCGTCACCCTCTATCAGTTTCTGAGACACATCTGTTTATGTCTGCCAAAGAAAATGGGACTCTCTAAAAGAGCAGACAAGCTGTATGCAAGCCTGTCTCAGAGCTCGCAGAAGCGCGCGCTGTTACTTCATTGTGGTGCATCGTGTACTGCCTCCCCAGTTGCCTGGGTGCTGGCTCTCTGGGCATGCTAAGCTCCTCTGCAGCAAGGGATAGAAGCCATCCCTTTCTCTGGCAGCCAGGAGGCTCAGAGCTCTCCTTCCGTGCTTACTTGAATAGAGCTGTCCTCACTTGCGATTACTTGTGTATTTTCCACCCAGCCCCTAATTGCCTTTGTAAATGGAAATTTAAAGGGCATCTCTTTTCCAACACAGCCTGCTTCAAGTCCTCTTCAGAAATAAATGGCAAACATCATCAGGCATTGCTGGAGACGCACCTGTCGCCAACAGGCTGTGGGTGACCTCCGCACTTTCCATAAAACCGTGTTGGGTGCAATCGAGCATCGCAGGACCTCCCAATGCCCTGTAGCTGTATGAAAACTAAGCTGTTTGTCCCAAACCCCCAAATATCACCTGTCAAGTTCCCTTCCTCCCACTCTGCCAACAACACTTAGGAAAAGTCACAGATTTCTCCTGAGAATTTGTCGTTCTCCTAGTTCTTGACTTGAAGTGACAATTTCCTGAGTGAAGAGCCTGAGGCTGCTATGCAAACAGGAGCCTGAGAGCAACAAGTGGGGAAAGCTTACTGTCAGTGAGGCCTGCTGTGTCTCCACCTGCTACTTGTCCACGCTTGCTCTCCAAACCCGGCTCCTCACAAGACCTAGTCTCAATACCTTATTTGCTCCTAAAGGCTTTTCTTGGGCTTCTGGTCCACAGCTCAGAACCAGAACCTTTACCTTCTGTCATGTTTTAAATACGCTTGGCCTAGGGAGTAGCACTATTTGGAGGTGTGGACTTGTTGGAACAGGTGTGTCACTGTGGGCCTAGAAGTCAGTCAGTCTTCCAAGAGCAGCCTTCAAAGGAAGGTGTCGAACATTCAGCTCCTCCTGCACCAGGACTGTCTAGATGCTGACCCGCTCCTGCCTTGATGATAATGGGCTGAATCTCTGAACCTGTAAGCCAGCCCCAATTAAATGCTGTCCTTTATTAGACTTGTCTTGATCGTGGTGTCTGTTCACAGCAGTAAAACCATAACTAAGACACCTTTCCATCCTAACAAAGGAGAACTACCCATGGCTTCCCGAAAGCCAAGTTTGCCCTGTTGTCCTCTACGAGTGACTTCTACCCTTTCCACTCCTCCCTGCTCCCACCACAGAAGCAAGAAAGACTGTTTTTGTTACCCATATGGCAAGGCGTTTTCTTCTTGTAGTATAATATTAGTTCAGCTAGGAAAAATATTCATTTCAAAAGCCAGGTATCGTGGTGCTGAGGGAGAGAACCATGAATCTGAAGCCAGCCTTGGCTACATAGTGAGAGAGTCTCAGAACACACACAAAGAGAGAAAGAAAGGAGGAAGGCCAGGAGGGAGGGAGGAAAGGGCAGAGCATTCATTTCATTCCAGAGCTCTTCAGCATGCTTCCCTTCTGCATGTTCAGAGTCCCCAAAAGAGCCCAAAGGGTCAGCTCTTCCCTATAGGTCATGGATTGCTAAGTAGCCTCGTGGGACTTTGGATATCAGGATGATGTCATACATTGTGTGAGAAGAACTTCTCTTGTCCTCTTTCTACAAGCACAAATGGCAGCAAAGTGCCTCTAGCTGTGTTTCTGGGAAAACATTTCATGGTCACCAGGACATACTTCTCTCTTCTCCACCCTAGGAAATTTGGAGGCTTCTAAAGTCCCAAGGGGGGAGTTGGTCATGGCAAAATCAGGGTGTGAATAAATGAAAACTCTGACATCTGAGGCGTTTAGTACTCATCCAAATGAGCAATGGCGAAGTGGGCAGGGACCCACCCAGAACACGGCCGTATCCAAGATCTTCCCTTTGTTGATAGAATTTTAAACGTAGTCATCTGAAAAGTATTCATTTAAAAATATCTTGGCATAGCTATTTATACAGTTGTAGAAGCTGCTGGGGCTTGTGGGAGATCTTTGATCCACTCATCCTCTCCGATTAAATGGTCAAGGCCAAGAGAAACAAATTAATAAAGTCGAGTTGTCTCACTAGGGCCAGACCTTCTGTTCTTTGACTCCACCCACCAACTCTGCATCCTGGGATCTCGCTTCGTTCACGGTACTCCGAATTAGGCACAGGGGAGGAATTCTGCACTTGCCATGAGGGTGGAGGACAGCTGCACCTCTCCCAACTGGGGAAGCTGCAGTAAACACAGAAATGGTTGCTGGCCACAGCAGGACTAAGAGCTCCTGTTCTCTTAAGTGTCCAGAGAGCTGCATATGGAAAGCTTGCTGCCTGGGAGCTCAAGACCTCACCCCTCTTCACCCCCTGACTAACTTTAAAAGAGCTGGTTAAAGGGATACACTCTCCACTATTGCCTGGTAGACCTGGGAATCGCAGTAGCTGTTTGGAGTTCTTGGTGTCTCGTTAAGTTAAAGAAGTATTTGAGAACTGTACACAAATAACGAAGTCATAAAAAGGTTTATTCAGAGACAAATGGAAGTGCCGAGTAGACACATTGCAGGGGACATAGGCCCTGGGTGTCAGTGCTACTCAAGTGTATCTGGTCGATAGGGCTTCCTTTCATGGTCCAGATGGAGGCAGAAACAGTTGGTGGTAGTGGGTGCATAAGCCTTTGCTCACGGCACCAATCCTTTCCCATGACATGTGTGATTTTAATCACAAGCAACTCCCATCATACATAGGCACAAGAAGGTAAGTAGAGGTTTTCCCTAAATGCTCATTCAGGCACTTGCACCTAAAACCAGCTCAGGCTGGATAATCTTACTGCCTCTAATCCCAGCAGCTGTTGACCTCCAAATAGGAAGCAGCTAGGGGTCTGATCAGGAGCTATGAAGGTGGAATCAAGGGGGCTTTATATGGATAGGGATCAGTGTAGTGTTGTGCAGGCAGGGGTATGGGTTGCAAGACTCCCTGGGTATCTATCTGTCTCAAACCCTTCTTGCAACTGGAATCTTAGCAGGTAACTACTGTGGAAACTAACATGGGCAATCCTTGAAAACCTAAAAGTAAAGCTACCTATGGCCATCTATATGACTAATGAACATGTGCCTGAAGGATTCTAAGTCAGCAGCATAACACAGAAATGCTTGCCCACTGATGTTAACATAAACCAAGATAGGGAACCAACCGAGATGCCCGTCGATAGCTGGAGAGATAAGTAATTGTGGTACACACGTGCAAGGGAATTTTCATTCAACAGAAATGAAGAGTGGAATTATGACACGCGTGGGGAAGGATGCAACTGTAGATCATTAGGCTATGTGAAGTAAGTCGGACTCATGGGACTAAAGAAGGCAGACATGGATGTCTAAAGGAAAATAGGGATCAAAAGAGAGTAGTGGGATATGTGATAATGATCAGGATTCAGGTTGCAACTGTTGGGGGTTCAACAACCCTGTCACAGGAGTCCCATATCAGATATCCTGAGTATCACATATTTACATCATGATTTATAACAGTAGCAAAATTAGAGTTATGAAGTAGGAATGAAATAATATTATGGTTGGGGGTCACCACAACATGAGGAACTGTATTAAAGGGTCACAGCATTAGGAAGGTTGAGAACTAATGCCATAGAAGGTCAGGGTAAGGACAAACTAGTATAGATTCCATCTCAACCTGCTTCTTGTCAGTATAGCTCATATGCCAGCAAATATACAGATCTAGGACTTGGGTCCGGGTATTTTACTCCAGAGCTAGAATTATTAGTTATAGAAAAAATGTGCTGTTAACAACTCAGTGAGACTATGAATAAATGAATGAGTAATAAGATAGTATATTAGAAGCTGTAAGGTTTGAGGCTGAGTAAAAATTTACAGACAACTCACAGGGCATCTGATATGTACATAGAATACAATCATTTCCTTTGCAAAAGAATAAGCATGAAATAAAATAAGCAAAGCTTTCTGTTGAGAAAGGCAAGACGCCATAGTCACTCTGTAAGACACAGTGGTTCCTATAAAACTAACATAGACTTATCATGTGAATCAGCTTTTCCACTCTTCAGGATTCACTTGCCCAAAACGAGGTGTGGCAGAGAGGGATAGAGGGAATATAAGCATTCAGAGTAGCACAATAACCAGAAGGTAAAATTAACTCAATGTCCATCCACAGATAGATGAATATATTGTGGTATATCCATATAATGGCACATTATTTAGCCAATAAAAGGAATACAGGCATTATATAATCCAATAAGAAACCTAAATGACCCCTAACCATTTCTCTAAGTGAAGCACACAAAACACAAAAGGTCAAAAATTGTATGTCTTGATTGTGTAAATATACAGACTAGGCAAGTTTACAGAAACAGGTGGGGCATTCTTTTTGCTGCTAGGAGCTGAAAGAATGGTAAAGAGTATATGCTAAATGTTTATTTTCAAGAATGATAACAATATTTATTATTGAACAGGGCAGAAGTGTAGTTATATAACATTGTGAATGTGCTAAACATCACTAATCTATTTTTAATGGTTGAGCCCTGACTAATACATTTCACATGGTGGGAGTTTTGTCTCAATTATAATAATAAATGGATTGTACAGAAAGAAAAACTACTAAAGGATTACTAGCAGATGTGAATCTCATCCTGGAGTTTAAATGACAGCTGGGATTAGGTGGGAAGCAGGCTCTGGAGCACAAAGTAGAGAGTGAGCTGCCTACAGCCCTGGGCAGAAGACAGGAGACACTGTGATCTTGTTTGTCAGCTTGACTAGACTTGGAAACAACTAAGAGAAACACTGCTGGGTGGGTCCTTGACAGTGTTCCCTGGAAAGACTGAGTTAGGACTAAGGGCGGCCATTCCCCAGTGTAGGCAGCAACTCTGGCTGTGGCCTAGATAGAACGAAGCCCGAGGGAAAAGCAGGGGATGACTTTAGCCTGTGAGCTTTCACTCCTGGCTTTCTACAAGTGCGCCTTTGCTGATGCTCATTTCCCACCTTTCCCCAACATTAGAATCCAGACTTTGCAGCCTCTGTAAAATATGGACGTAAGACCAGTGACCTCTGGCTTCAGTGCCAGACTGGGACAGCCAAGACATCCAGCAGGATGAACTGAGTACTACTGGATTCTCATCCTCTGTGTCGGCCTGCCTAGCTGGTATCCTGCAAGTCAGCCTAAAATGTCCTCTTTGTAATATATACTCATTTTATCAACTCTGTCCCCTGGGAGAACGCTGACTAATGCTTTTGCTACCTACACATTTTTGCATAGTCGGCCTCTGGACTACCTCATTTTACCTCCTCCAAAACCTACACACAGCACTCAGTGACTGCACAAATTAGCAAGGGCACTCTACATGTTTGCAGAAGGCTTTATATAAATTGTGTGAAAAGGGATACTTACTGAAGAGCAATGTGCTAATATCAGAAAAACTGGGGCAGGTTCCAAGTGACTCAGACAGCCACATAGCACCCCAGATGACTCTGGATTTTGTAGTCAAATCTGGTCACCCATGCATCAGGTGACCCAAACCTGTACCAGAGGGCACTCACAGATGTCTTCCAGGCCACTACAACATGCCTAATTCTGTTCTATTATCCCTCAGAACTTTATCCAAGACACCGGTCAAGGGTGTCACCAAAACTGCGCCAGGGATCTTTGACCTTAGAGAAGGATATGTATGAGGAGGATATAAAGATACACATCTTCTCTCAAATCACCAACACCATACAATTCCAGGGCAAAGAAATAGGCATTGACTTCTTCAATGGCAGAAATCTATATCTCGATGACATGCTGTGTTGGCCTTCCTTCAGCAGCAGAGTGAGGAAGTGTCCTAGGACAAGGGAGGTGCCCTACCCATCTGCTCTTCTGAGAAGGGTTTTAGAAACACTCAAGAATTTGGAAAACTGCCCCCCAATACTGGCTCTGTTTTCTAACTCTGAGCACAAGGTCCCTTCTGTAGGAGCCTCCCCAGGCTGCCTTTGATCACTCCAAGGTCCCTGGCTCCTTCTCACCAGCCTTTGGAACCAGTTGCAGCAGTGAAGAGGGGTAAAGAGACATGTTCTACTCAGTGGAGAAACTGCTTTCATCCCTGTGGAGGGAAGGACAGCTAGGTGTGGATAAAAATCTACAAAGCCAAGGACAAAGTCAGTCTCCCTTGCTCTCTGTGCAAGAACAAAAACAGCAATAAAAGACTATCTCTTTTCTAGTCAAATGCATCACTTATGAAAGCCCTAAGATCTCTCCTCCACACCATCCTTTCTAGCATCCCCGTTTGCCTTTTCAGGTCAGTCACAGGAAGCCTTCCTTCCCACCTTACGGTATGCGTGCCTTCCATTCTGTACCTATGCACCCAGAAGGTACGGTACTTCCCATATTTATCCCGTATTTTCTCACTGACATGGGACTGCACATACATAAGCTAGCAGATCAGATACTGAGCCAGTATATTCCCACTCATGCACCACCAACATCCAGGGCTTTGTTACCTCAAGATCAACCTAGACGTGAAGTAGAACCGTTAACATGTACTGCAGCTCTATTATACACTAAGCAAAGTGATAAGCACTTTAAATATACTTGCCCCAAACTTTCTGTCTACCCTGGAAAGTAAGTATTCTATTCTGTGGGACAGTTGGGAACCATCTGTGTGTCTCAGCTTGCCTTCTCTCAAAGCCATGCATGCCAGTTAGTGTCTGCTGATACCTTCCCACATCTCCACTGAATGTCTTTTTCTTTAAGGTCATCTTTAATCTGTATGATACATCTGACCATGTTGATACCCATATTAGAACAATTTTCTCTTAGCTCCTTTGATGTTAAACTCAGAGTCTTCCTCCTACCAAATCACTCAGGCTATGGTGTTCCTGGCTTCCCAAAGACGAAAGGGGGAAGGAAGCTTTGGGGATTGGGGGATTATACCCCAAGTGCCAGCACCTAGTATGACAAAGCAAAGTATTTCTTCTCTCACCACTTACCTTCTTTCACATGGCTGTCATGAAACTCAAGGAATAAGCATTCAGTATGATTTAGAGGCTGCCTACCACAAAAGTAAGTCCCCAGTTATGGCTAGCTGTTTGAATTATCATTTATTACTTGCGTTACACAGTATTATTGTACTACTTCTAAACTGTTAAGTTCCATTGAGCCATTTGCACTCCGTTTCTCATCTCACTCTTGCCCAAGGCAGCCTCATTCATCTCCCTGACTTTGTGTCATCTATACATTGGCATCTCCAAATTCCTATCTCCCACCCAGATCTCGTGTAAGCTGCAGGCTCATTTATCCAATCGCTTCCTTGACACATCCGTTCGGATGCCTCGGCAGAATCTCAATTGACATGTCTAAAAGTGAACACTCCCCTTCCCCTAGCCCCTCCTCGCTCTTCTTTATCACACACAATGGCACCATCATCTACTGTTGCTTAAGTAACAAATGCCGGATCATCCTTGACACTTCTCTTCCTGGTGCCTCCCACCTGGAATTCATTACCACAGGCTTCCAATTTCACCTCCAAGATACACTACCCCCCCCACCCTTTTCCCCTTCCATCGCTGTCACTGTAGTCCAAGTGGCAGGCATCTCTGCTTTCTCTTTTACCTGATCCTTCACTCCTTTCTCACACAGAACAATGAAGAGGCTGGTCTTTCGGTGTTGTTCTAGTGTCAATTGAATCGTTAATCAGTTTCTGCTTTAAACACCACTGTACTATCTATAGCCTGAACTCAATTCCTCTTAGTGACCCTCACCTTCTCCAGTCTCATCTTGCCCCTCCATTACTGGGGCAACCACCCTCCTTCCTCCCCCACTCGTCAGCTTCTGCTGGCTTTTCTTACGTGAGCTAGTAGTTTCTTAACCTTCTTGGTGCCATGGTCAAATTTTCTGGCCTAGAACCCTGTTCAACATGGTTAGGTTTTGAGGTTTGTGGTTTTATTGTAGTTATTTTTCTTGTTTCTTTTTTAAAATTCTTTTTCTCCCTTTACCTTTGTTAGTACGTGTCTGCATGTGTATGTTCATATGTTGAGTGTAGGCATTCCTATGTCATGTCACTCTCATGGAGATCAGAGAATGATCTAGTGTAGTGGTTCTCACCTTCCTCCTTGTTTGATATGGGGGCTCTTATTATTTATATTGTTTACACCATGCTAGCTGGGATATAAACCAGAATCTGAACATTCTCCTGCCTCTGCCTTCCTCTCCCCTCCCCCCGGACCCCTGCAGAAGTGCTGGGATTACAGACATATACACTGGTATTACACATTCTGTATTAGACTTTTACATGGGCTCTATGGTTCCAGAACCAGGAATGGGGATTATATAGCACATCTTTTACCCTTTGAGCCATCTCTGAGGTCTTGTATATTTGCTTTTGAGATAGGGTCTTATGTAGCCCAGGATACCTGCAGAATTACTATGCCTGCTTCCATCAGTGCTAGGATTACAGGTAGGTACCACTATGCTTGGTACTGCTCATGATGTTTTGAATGTACACCTTCAATGAGATTATGAAGGAAAACAGAGAGAGAAAAAACACCATTCCATTTGTTATATAAGGTTAATAGCATACATAGGGAGAGGGCATAAGACAATTTTCTGGATCTTCTGCTGTGTTCCTTGTATCTAAACCCACTCTAAAATCTGAAAGCTATTTTAAATACATATTTGTGGTATAGTAAAAAATATATATGGACTTCTTTGTTAACATATTTGCTAACACAAATTCAACAATGGATCTACTGTCATAATTCTATTGAATGTGATATAGAAACAACCGTTCTCTTGGTGACAAAGTCACAGATGTTGCAAGCATTACCATATTGCAAATCCTAATCTCATGTAATCCACAAACCTTTCTCCCACATGCTTTCACCGAGGAACTTCCTGCCTACCCTTAAACTTCAGCAGGGCCTTCCTCAGTTCTTCCTCCACCAAATACAGACCCTGAGAACCTCACCCATTGAAACCAGGTTTTTTGAGTACATTTCTCCACATGATTGGGATCATTCTCAGACACCGCACTGAAAACAATCTCCAAAGCAAGGAACAATGTCTACCTTGCTCAGTTGCTCAGGGCCCAGACTATAGCAGCAGTGACTCAGTGGATGGATGCATGAGTTTGTTTATGACTGAGGAGCATCAGAGCATGGCTATGGTAGCCTCAACTCTAGAGTTCGGTTATGTCCTCTCCCTGCATCACTGAATGGAGCCAATGGGTCTGTGAATGTGTTGCCTTCCATCATCTTCCACTGACCTCTCTACTTAGTAGAAATCTGTACGGTTTAATGTGAACCTCAAGAAGATTACCTTTACCAAAAGTTGTCTCCAACATTGAAAATATTAGTGAAAAATGAGGAGACCATACTTTCAATGTACTTTTATCTTATGAAACTTTAAATGATTTCAGATGTGCTTCTGATTGAAGTAGAAAATTATGATGATAATGAGACTAATAAGCATTTATTGAGTGTTTTAAGTAGTTGTCGTATATATTAGCTCATTTAGTCCTTAGTGTATTCCTATTTCAGAATTTAAATAGAGCATGAGCTCAAACCATACCTTGTACCCCTTTGCATCTCAAATAATCATTTAAAAACTTCCTTCCACTTACCGTAAGAAGTTGAGATCTAATAATCAAGAATCTCTCAAAAACAAGAATCATTTATACAAATGGGCTCTCAAACAGATCATACTTTAACCCAGTCACTTCAGCTGATACAATACCTAAGATCAGTATACCATTGAACCCCTGAGTCTTCTGCCTAACAATGTAAAAGCAATGATACCAACTCAAAGTTCAAAACTTGAAATTCTGCGCGGGTGGAGAGTGGACAAGAGTTGTCACATCAAGAATCCCAAAGGGGAAAAAAGGCAAATAGTGAAGAGGCAAGAAGGGGAAATGTGATAAATGGGGGGGGGGTGCCAGATTCTAGCCCAGAATAAGCAGGCAAAACAGGTCAGACTCAAACTGTGGTGACATGCTTTCTGTCATTCATGTAGGTAAATAAACTATGCACACAGATAGATAGGTAGGTAGGTAGGTAGGTAGGTAGGCAGGCAGGCAGGCAGACAGACAGACAGACAGGCAGGCAGGTGGATAGCCACATAGATAAATGTTTATCAGGTCAAAAAACAATTCAATTGACATTGTCAGAACACAGTTATACTTAACATGAGAGCCACAGTAAAGTAGGATGAGGCTATAGGCTAGGTCCTCAGTCAGGGCTGACTCTAAAGAGACCTCTGGATTGGATTATCCATTGTTATGACCTAGCTGGGTATAACATTTGGAGTTCAGGGTTATTCTGAGTTTATGTTCACATCAAGGCAATCATTTAGAGGGTCAGTCAAAAGCAGTAACAAAGTACTACATTCAGATTAAAGTATGGTAAACTTTAACATTCTGGGCAAAGTTCAGTGAGGAGCTGAACTGCGGTTTCAATAGATATAGTATGAGTCTAATTGTTATGTTTGTTGTATAGATGATTCTGTATACCCAGAAGGTATCTATAGGTACAGCTGCCCTCAGAAAACCTTCACCTCAGATCTCTAGTGTTGTTTCTGTATGTGAATAAGGGGCATCCATGGTTTCATGTTCTTTACCATGTGGAGTCTCTGAGACCCAGCCTTGCATTCTAGCTTGCCCATATTCCTATGATCACCAGCCCTAGATTCCAGAAGAAATGAAAGGAGCCCCTACTCCTGGAAAAACTTGCCTAGCAGCCTTTAGTAAATAGAAAATCTTGTTTAGTAAAGGCAAGAGATTTTCCTCAAAGGACTTCAACCCTGATACAGGATAAAGGACCAGTCTATATTAAACTTACTATTAGCACCACCCTCTCTGCCATAGGACACCATTCCCCCTAGGCCTCAGCCCAGCCCCAGATCTCCAACAGTCCCTGTCTTCTTTTCTTTTCTTAAGTACAAGTTAGGTTGGTAAGAGTACTATATGATGATTTCTCGGGTGATATGAACAAGTGTCTATTCTTACCAGACAGAGAATAGTAAACCAAAGAGGCAATGATGCCAAAGTCTAGCTTGGCAAACCAATGACCTTAGGACATACATACAGGGGTATAGGTGAGGGAGTGTTTACAGGAGCATGTGTGACTAAAACATAGAGCTACATCACCAAAACTCCATCACGACCTGATAACAACTCACAAAAGCTGATGCTTGAAGCTCTCTGAAGCTCTCTGAGTGACTTCCTGGGCTCTTCACAAGTCTAGGAATTTCCTCTGCTCTCCCTCTGGGGAATTCCCAGGTCGGTAGATTGTGAACACCAAATTCCACTGTAAAAGGAGAAAGGAGCAATTCAGACTAATAGGAAGGTGAGCTTGGGCCTAGATCCAACCAAAGTTATTACTACTCCTGGGATGGAGTGAGCTCGACCCCACAGCAAGGGTAAGGGCATGTAATGAGTGAAGGTGATTATAAAGTAAGGGTTACAGGGGTCCTTGACTCTTTGAAAAGACCCCAAGTTCTCTGACAGCTTTGCTACCTCATACCAGGAACAGCACTGTTGGCTTTCCATATTTATTTTTGTAAAAAGACTTCTGAAAACCATTTGAAAAACAAATCATAAAAGAAATCACCCTTTACTCTGGGAAAACGTGATGGAGACACAGTCTTTCTGAATGACTAATACTAAATGTATGGACAAGCATGGTGCCACTTGGAATGGTCCACTCTGGTAGGACTAGTAGCTCCATCTGTAAAGTGGGAATACCTGAGGCCTAGTCCACTCTATCATGAAACAGTCATTGCTGACACCAAAGAGAACAAACACAGGTATCTGCCTGCTGGGGTCTCACTGTGGGACCCTTGCAGAGCAGATTCCTAGGGAACAAACAGCAGGAGCAAATGAGTCTTTGCTTTTGTCTGACTGTGCTTGATAGCTCAGGGGTGAGCCATTTCTAGACTGGACTGCTCCTTTGTCAAACTGACCTCCTGGGCATTAAGTGTTCTCCCTATATCCTGCTTTTCCTAATTTGGGGGCCATCTCTCCTTGTTGTTCCTACACTGATGACTAAAATTAATCCCTGGCATTTCCCAACAGCTAAATCATCATAATCAAACTCCGCAGCTGCCAGATCTGCTGACTCAAACCCCTGATGTATTCATATGGTATTTGCTGGGTAATTACAGAATAGAGGTAATTATATTCATGACTCTATTACTTTCATAATTCTAGAGACCCAGAATCACAAAAAAAAAAAAAAAAAATCAGAGCCAGGAAAAGAAATTCCTTCACTAGCTCCCCTCACCCACCCACCTCCTTATCCTGTTTGGCATCTTCATTCATATCAGCCTTTAAAAAAAATTCTTACTCAAAAGTAGCAGCTTCCAAGTCACTAGCATGGTGGGGGATGGGGGTGGGAGAAGAAAAATGATGAATGAACCAAATACCCTATGCTTAGGTAACTCCACAAAAGGCTTTAGATCACCTAAAGCAATATGCATCCTCTGTAGTAGCATGATCTCAATTTACTATGAGAGTTTAGCCATGTATTCCCCTCGATGGGCCCTTCACATCACATGATTTTTACTTATTTTTGTCATGATTTTCAGATGTTCTCATATGCTCATTCCGGGACCCAGGTTCCTTCCCTCTTGTGGCTCCGAGGGTATAGACCAAAGAATGGACTAGGCTCTAATATAGACCAGGCAGCACAAAATAAAGTGGAGGACAATATTCTAAAGAGACAGGCACAAGGAAATTTTACTCTCCCTTTGTCAATTCAGAATTTTTTTAAAGAGCCCATTACAATGAATTTTTCTATCCTGTTTGACCAGGGCATTTAATTCCCTTGGTACCCTTCACTTCTCTACACAACCTTTGGTTGTTCCACCAATAGATTTGACATTACTGTCTCTCAAACTTCTTCCAACAAGAAGTTCTCCATAGATTTCTGTGAACCCCTCTGTCCATACTTACTCACCTCAGCCTGCTGGGACACTCATACAGGGCAAGTCTTATGTATGAAGCAATGAGGACTCATGTCAACAACGACTCAGTCATTGGCCAAATGGTCAGGCAAGATAACCACTAAACCTCTACAAAGTGGAGAAGAAGGTAGGGTATGACACAGGTAAACTCAGCACTTAGGGACACTGAGGCAAGGGAATTATCAAGAGGCTAAAGCCAGACTGGACAACAAAGTATAACCCTATCTCAAAACAACTCAAAAGAAAATTTGTAGCTGACTATATGGGCAAAACTCCATGTTGAGATGTCTTTCCCCATCCAAACCTAGCCCTGGGCATTCTTGTCCCAAGGTTAATGGCAACAAAGGGTAACCAAGTGGCCAAGACACTGAGAAAGTGGTGAGATGGGTAGGGAGCCCCAGGAGTGAAGACAGCAGTTTACGAACAATGAAGGGATAAGTTTGGTTAAATTTGAGGTAATGTGGCATCACAAGAACCCAGGGGCACTTGAAGTGAGGAGAGTAAGGACAAGAAAAGATGTGCAATGAGGCCCAACAGGGGAATTCACATGGGGCCCATGAGAGCACAGAAGATGGTATTGCATTGACGATCCCCACCCCCACCCACACATGAGAAATACTCAAAAGCATTCCTTGCAGTTTTTAAAACTCAGACTTAATGGCTGTCCCAAAGTTCTCATTCTAAATTTTCCACTTCAGCAGGTTTCTTTCTGTTTGTTCCAGAAAAGGGATAGAATTAAGTTTTATTGTGCTTTTTACACTTGAAAACCTCCACAACAAAACGCAGCTGTCCCACCTCTTGAGTATCTTTTTTGTGTGTGTGTGTGTGGCTGGTCAGGGCAGCCTAAGAGTAGAGGAACAAGGGGCAGGCTACACGCATGACAGGCAAGGGCCCAGGTAAGCACCTCTCCCAGGTCATGTTCTTTCCATGGGAACATGAGGAAGATAAGTTGAAATATCAAGAGTAAAAATGAGCGTTCCAATTAGCGAACCAAGGCATAATTTGGTCCTGTCAGGTTTCTCATCTGGGTAACCCTTGAGGGTTTCAAATACTGGTAGAACAGCCTTGTTGTGTTCCATTACACTTTTGTTTGTTTGCAAAATGCAGCATTTTGAAGCATTCATTAATAAGCAACCATGAAGTGTTCTTCATGGCCTGTTGGCCTCACATGATTTTCAAATTCCTCTTCAGAAGGACAGGAATGGATCTTCTGCCATCCTCTGCCTCCTTCTGAAGACTCATCCTCCAGGACTTGCTTATTTCTACAACAGCATTATTCCCCACCTATCCTGAACTCCACTACAGCTGCAGTGACCCAGAACTGCTTTAGAGAGTGGCCCTAAAAAGACACTGAATCAGAGGTTAGAGGTCTGGTCCACTCAGATGTCAGAGACATGGTACTAACCAGCAAGCAACAACAGCAGGGTTCTAATTAGACTTGGTGTGTGTGTGTGTGTGTGTGTGTGTGTGTGTGTGTGTGTGTGTGTGTGTGTGTGTGTGTGTGTGTGTGTAGATGCATGTGAATGGAGCCCTTAGGTGCTATTCTCCAGGCAGTATATTTCTTTTGATACAGGATCTCTCTGAAAATTGCTGGTTATGCTAGGTCAAATAGCTAGAGACTCCCACAGATTCTCTTACTGCAGTAGGGATCCTCTTGTCTTTGCCTTTTTAATTCCAGGATTATAGGAAAGTAACACCATTCTTTGCTTTTTTTTTTTAAATATAGGCTCTAAGACTTGAACTCAGGCCCACATGCCAGGAAGGCAATGAGTTTATCAACTGTGCCACCTCCTCAACCCTAGACCTACGATTTAATCTTGTGAGTTAACTTCTCAGCCCATCACACGCCAAGAACAGCACATGGGAAACATGGAAGGATTATATCAGGCAGATGGAAGGCTCAAAGAACAAGACTAATGAGGAATCTAATCCAAGTAGCCACAGACTAAACAGGATGGGTTTAGAAATTAATGTTTCAATGCACAACTACAGAAGTGGTAGGACAATAGAAAGATCTCAGAAGAAAGATCTTGTCTGAATGAACAGTGACCAGCAATACCATGACAAAACTGTAGAGCAAGCTGGCATTTATATTGAGAGGAAAGGTGGAAGAGAATGAGGAGAGGGGGTGATATGTGGAACAGCCAGCTGGCCCTGGAATACCATCTGCTGTTGAATGTGGTAGAGGTCTATGCAGTACCTACAAGGGTACCTGGAGAACAAGAAGAAGGGGAAACCTGTGGAAAACAATGGCATAGATATCCCACAGCAACTGAGGAGAACTGGCTCTGAGAAGAGATGTCATCCAAATAAGACACATGGTCTAAAGATCCCATAACAATGCCAGTCGCCAGGAGTGCCTACACACCTGACCTCAAGCAGTATTACAGAGCAATAGTGATAAAAAAAAAAAAAACTTGTATGGTATTAGTACAGAGACAGGCACGGAGATCAGTGGAAAGTTGAAGACCCAGAAATGAACCGACACACCTATAGTCATCTGATATTTGACAAAGGAACTAAAACTATACAATGGGAAAAAGACAGTATTTTCAACAAATGGTGCTGGTTTAACCAGAGTTCAGTATGCAGAAGAATGCAAATAGATCCATTCTTATTGCCCTTTACAAAGCTCAAGTCGAAGTGGATCAAGGACCTCCACATCAAACCAGATACACTCAAATTAATAAAAGAAAAAGTGGGAAGAGCCTTAAACACGTGGGCACTGAGGAAAATTTCCTGAACAGAACAACAATAGCTTATGCTCTAAGATCAAGAATTGATGAATAGGAACTGATAAAACTGCAAAGCTTCTCTAAGACAAAGGGCACTGTCATTAGGTCAAAATGGCAACCAACAGATTGGGAAAAGATCTTTACCAATCCTACATCTGATAGAGGCTTATATCCAAAATATACAAAGAACTCAAGAAGTTAGACTCCAGAGAGACAAATAACCATATTTTAAAAATGGGGTACAGAGCTAAACAAAGAATTCTCAGCTAGAATATAGAATGGCTCAGAAGTACATAAAGAAATACTCATTATTCTTAGTCATCAAGGAAATGCAAATCAAAACAACCCTGAGATTGTACCTCACATTAGTCAGAATGGCTAAGATCAAAAACTCAGGTGACAAAAGATGCTGGCGAAGATGTGGAGAAAGAGGCACACTCCTCCATTGTTGGTGAGACTACAAACTGGTACAACCATTCTGGAAATCAGTCTGGAGGTTCCTCAGAAAATTGGACATTGAACTGCCTGAGGATCCAGCTATACCTCTCCTGGGCATATACCCAAAAGATGCTCCAACATACAACAAAGACACATGCTCTACTATGTTCATAGCAGCCTTATTTATAATAGCCAGAGCTGGAAAGAACCCAGATGCCCTTCAACACAGGAATGAATACAGAAAATGCGGTACATCTACACAATGGAGTACTACTCAGCTATCAAAAACAATGACTTCATGATATTCTTAGGCAAATGGATTGAACTAGAATATCATCCTGAGTGAGGTAACCCAATCACAGAAAAACACACATGGTGTGCACTCACTGATAAGTGGATATTAGGCCAAAAGCTCAAATTACCCAAGATGCAATCCACAAACCACAGGAAGCTCAAGAAGAAGGATGACCAAAGTGTGGATGCTTCAGTCCTTCTCAAATGGGGGAACCAAAATATTCATAGGAAGGGATATGGAGGCAAAGTTTGGAGCAGAGACTGAAGGAATGGCTATTCAGAGCCTGCAGCACATGTGGCATATATATTTCCACCAAAACTAGATAAGATTGATAAAACTAAAAAGTGCATGCTGAAAGGGGCCAGGCATAGATGTCTCCTGAGAGAAACAACCAGAGCATGTCAAATACAGAGGCAAATGCTCACAGCAAACCCTTGAACTGAGAAAGGGATCCCCATATGAGGAATTAGAGGAAGTATTGAAAGAGCTGAAGGGGCTTGCAATCCAAGAACAACAATGCCAACCAACCAGAGCTGCCAGAGACCAAAACACTACCCAAAGACTATACATGGACTGACCCATGGCTCCAATTGCATATGTAGCAGAGAATAGCCTTGTTGGGTTCCAATGGAAGGAGAAGCCCTTGGTCCTGCCAAGGTTAGAACCCCAGTGTCGGGGAATGTTGGGGGCAGGAATGGGGGATGGATAGGGAGGGGAACATCATTATAGAAGAAGAGGAGTGGGATGGGAGAGAGGGCTTATGTCTGGGAAACCGGGAAAGGGAATAACATTTGAAATATAAATTTAAAAAATCCAATAGAATAAAAAAAAAATTTTAAAAAACCCAACCAACCAAACAACCAAACAAAAAGAAAAACAAAAAACAATGCCATAGAATCATACCTCCTCAGAATGGCAGAGCAGAAGGAGCATGAGACCTCAAAACCTACTTCCTGGATTTTACACACTGATCCTGAGACCTGGATGGGCTTGAGGACCTGTGTTAGTAACAAGCCCATGCAGTTACAATACAGCAGTAGAGCATCCAGGGCTGTCTTCAAGAGCTTTGTCTCCCAAACCTGCAATCTCTCCTAGTTTAGGCTGCCATTCTTTCTCAACCCCTTCCTATGAGGTTCCCAGCATCCTTCCTGGCCATGCTTTGGGGTCAGCAGACTCCTCCATCACTCCGAGTTCACCTGAGAGAAGGCCTCAACCATTTAGCCTCAGCCAAAGCAGGCAGCAGGGCGCCTGTCCGGCTGGGGAATTGGGAAGCTCTGTTAATCATGCTTTCAGAGCACTTTGCGATGCAGAGATGAAAGACGGCTGAAGAGAGCAAAGTACAGCCATTACAATCTCCATCTTCCTAATTGAGGAAAATGAGGTTATTTCCAAATCCTCTGTGATGCAATGGGAAACGTGCTCGATAGGCCCACACTGACGGCCTCTCACCTCCCGTGCTCCACAGCACCGAGATAGCTAGATCATTGTGAGTGGACACAGGACCCGGGTTAGAACCCCGCCACTTAGACTAGCCCCTGCTGCCTGGAGTTACTCCCGATACATCAGTCCCAAGAAGGGCACCCTCCACACCAGACATCAAAGTTGGGTGGCTTCACGTGGCATGGAAATCCTCCTCCTCTTAGCTGAGTAATTGGAACAAAACGACCCAGGTAGTCTTGGTGTAACATCAAAGCTGCATATAATAACCTCGCAGATGAATTCAACAGTGAATACATTCGCAGCCACTGCTCAAGTTTGAAGTATGCTGCAATTTTTTTTTCCGGCCTCGGAACCATGCAAGACGAAAAAGAAAAATCACCAGCCATAGCTTTCTTTATTAACCATCTGCTTCCCCTTTCAGGCTGCAGTGAAACTGTGGGTTTATGGCCTTTGATGAATGAGGAGTCAGTCTGGGAATCATGCTGTAAATGGGAATAACCGGGAATAAGACAGGGGCTCAGAGAGACATGACAGGAGTGTACATATAATTCCAGATACAAATCTGGAGCCACCGTGGTAGCACCAGACTCTTTGAGGTACAAAGAGGTATAAACCAAAACATCAGTAACAGGCCAGGCGTGGCAGCATGTACCTGCCTGTAGTCCCGGACTTAAACAACAGAGACACAGGGGTCCCAAATTTGCCAAAAGGTCACCTCAGTTTCAGTGAGGCACCCTGTTTCAAACAATAAGAGGGAAAACAATAAAGGAAGACATCTATGTCTACCTCTGATACAAACACATGCACATGCACATGCACATGCACATGCACACGCGCACACACACAGCTCCTGCTACATCATGATTTTTATCTATAACAGTGATTCTCAGCACTCCCAATGCTGCGACCCTTTTTTCTTATTATTGAAGTTTATTTTTTTTTTTTTTTTTTTTTTCCGGAGCTGGGGACCGTACCCAGTGCCTTGCACTTCCTAGGCAAGCGCTGTACCACTGAGCTAAATCCCCAACCCCTTGAAGTTTATTTTTAACTTAGTCACTGTGCATCCTGCTCACCCTCCCCTCCCTCCCACAATCCTTCCCCCAGCCCTTCATCCCCTTCTCCTCTGAGCCAGTGGGGACCCTGTCACTTGTGGCCCCCTACTAAGACCCTTGGGGACAGGAGTAAGAAGGCACAGGGTCAATGACACGAACTCCAGGAGTCAGGCAAGTGACAAAAGCAGACTTGTTCCTCTCAGGAACTGGGCAAGCCTTTATACCCTCCTCCTGGGCCCCATTGGCCCATGGCTGCTCAGTCCATGCAGTTGGCACCGTTTGATTGGTCATTTTGGTCACAGGCTCTACAATCATCTATTCCATGGTGTCAGGCAGGCTTTAGTGGTAGCAGGCTACTGTAGCACATGCATGGGCTACTGTCAGCTGCCTGGTCAGGGTTCGCCGATTCCTCCCACAGGTTCCTCCTGGGTATCCCCTGATCCTGGCACTTCAAGTCTCTTTGAGGCTAGGCACTTCCTCTCTCACTGAGGCCGGACAAGGCAGTCAAGCTAGAAGAATGTATCCCGCATACAGGCAACAGCTTTTGGGACAGTCCCTGTTCCAGTTGCTTGGGACCCACATGAAAACCCAGTTGCACATATGCTACATATGTGTAGAGGGCCCTAGATCCAGCCCAAGTGTGTCCTTTGGTTTGTGGTTCAGACTCTGAGAGCCCCAAGAGTCCAGGTTAGTTGACTCTGCCTTCCTGTGCAGTCATTACCCAGGGCCTGCAATCCTTCCTCTTACTCTTCATAAGAGTCCCCAAGCTCCTTCCACTGTTTGGTATGTGGATGTTCGTACCTGTCTGAGCCAGCTGTTGGGTAGAACCTTTCAGAGGACAACATGCTTCTGTCTGCAAGCATAACGGAGTATCAGAGTATAATTAATAGTGTCAGGAATTAGTGCTTGCCCATGGGATGGGTCTTGAGATGGGCTGGTTATTGTTTGGCCATTCCCTCAGTCTCTGCTCCATCTCCTGTGCCTGCGTTTCTTGTAGACAGGATAAATTTGGGAGTGAAAGTTTTGTGGGTGGGCTGGTATCTCAATAGCTCCACTGGGGTTCCTGCCTGGACACAGGAAGTGGCCTCTTCAAGTTCCATATCACCAATGAAGTGAGTCACAGTTAAAGTTACCCCCATTGATTCTTGGACACTTCCCTTACCCAGGTCTCTCTACCTGGTCCTGGAGATGCACACACACACACACACACACACACACACACACACACACACACACACACACACACACACACACACACCTCTTTAGCCCCGTCAATTGCAGATTTCCATTCATTTTTTATGGCCATCTAATCATCTCTCCTGTTCTTCCCCACACCTGATCCTGAACCCCCTTCCCCTGCCCATCTTACCTCCCAGCTCCCTCCCTCCATCTGCCTCTTTTGACTTCTTCATTCCTCCTTATAAGTGAGATTCAAACATTCTTGCTTGGGCCTTCTTGTTTAGCTTCTTTGGGTCTGTGGAGTATAACATGGTACCTATATTTTATGGTTAACATCCACTTATAAGAGACTACATACCTTTTGGGACTGGGTTACCTCACTCAGGATGATATTCTCAAGTTCCATTCATTTGCCTGCAAAATTCATGGTGTCTTTGTTTTTAATAGCTGAATAGAATTCCATTGTGTAGATGTTCCACATTTTCTTTACTCATTCTTCAGTTGAGGGACACCTAGGTGGTTTCCAGTTTCTGGCTATTATGAATAAAGCTGATATGAACATAGTTGAGCATGTGTCTTTGTGGGACGTTGGAGCATTTTTTGGATATGTGCCCAGGAGTGGTATAGCTGTGCTCCTTTAATACAGTTCCTCGTGTTGTGGTGAACCCCAAACTATAACATTATTTCGTTGCTACTTCACAACTGCAATTGTGCTACTGTTATGAATCATGATGTAAATCTCTAACATGCAGGATTTCTGATATGAGACCTCCCTCCCCAAACAGGGTCGCAATCAGCAGGTTGAGAAGGACTGGTTTAGATGCTCAGTTTCAAGGATTTACTTTGCTTTAGCTGTTCTTCTTTATTGTGCTTACCATAGTTTTATTGATGTGATTTCTTTTGCCTGTATTTTTCCTATCAAGGGGTGATTCTTAAAAGCTTGTCAGTTAAATCTGATTATATCCTATATAAACCACAGTTACGTTCTCCCACTAATACATAGCTAACTTGATAATGTGCTTAGAGGAAAGTCCTGCGTAGCTCACTTCTCTTCCTGACGTGAGGGCCGCACTTCCATTTATGCTCAGCAGGTACTTGCCCCATGGACTCCGACGCCACCGCTCACACAGGCAGGCATTAAGTGAATTAAACGTGGTGGATGATGAAAAAGGTCCTCCAATCAGCTTCTCTAGGGCACTCTGAGCCTCTGCAGGTTACCTCCAGAATGTATGGGATTTAGGAGGGATTAAGAGAAACTTCCAAATCCCTAAGAATGCAAGACAACAATGACTAATGACTGAGAAAATAAAACTCTTTAAAGTAGGTTAGGAATATGGCCATATGACAAGAAGGTTTGTGTTGCTGTTGTTGCTGTTGTTGTTGTTTTCTTACTGTCTGGATGAAATCATTCCTATCTACTTCTTCACTGCTTTATTATTAAAAACAAAATACCTTGTTCTTGCCTCTCTGCCTTCACACTCTTGACTTCTACTCAGTGCTCCAAGGGCCAATCTAGGTCAACTCCATGTTCACCTGAGCTCTATGTCTTTGTTTAGTGGTCCTCACCTTTCCTACTGCTGTGACCCTTTAATATAGTTCTTCATGTTGTAGTGACCCCCCCAACCATAAAACTGCTTTATTGCTAGTTCATAACTGTGATTTTGCTGCTGTTAGGAATGGTGATGGAAATATTTCTGGAGATAGAGAGTTGCCAAAGGAGTCTCAAACCACAGGTTTAGAACCCTTCTTTGTTGTTTTTCAATGGCTCCACATCCTAATTGTCATAACACTGTAGAAATAGTGGAATGAGAGGTGTAAGTGACCATGGCCTTGTGCCCACCAGGCACTCACCACATCACCTGACATCACCAAAGCAACTGGATTTCTCATATGGCATTGTAATCTTCCCCAGAGCAAGCAGGCTTTATGTTTCACTAAATATATATATATATATATATATATATATATATATATATATATATATATATATATATTTGACATGTGTATCTGTTGCTCATATGATCATATGCATTGAGACTCTTCCCAGAAACACAATATTCATCCTGTAAGGCTCAATCTACTATCCCTTCAAAGGATACAGCATTTTTGTGGCCCTCCTAAAGTAATCCTTGCTCTGAGAAGCTGAACTTAGGCCAGAATACAAAGAAATACTCTCAAAGTTAGAATTTATGAATTCTATATTCTCTCTCTCTCTCTGCACTCACAAGCACATGTGTGCAAATATGTATATCTGTGTTTCTGTGCATGTAAGTGCATGTGAGGGATTGCATGTACATATGTGTGCAGAGTATACCTGCAGAGGTCAACCTCAGGTGCTTTTCCCCAGAAGCTATCCAATTTGTTTTTTGAGACAAGTCTGTCTTTGGGATCTGGGACTCTTCCTGATTTGGCAAGGCTCTCTGGCCAGCACATACCAGGAACAGACTGTCCCTGCCTCCCTAGTGCGGAAACTACAAATGTATAAACCATACCTACTTTGTCTCATCTGCTCTTTATCAATCTCCTCTCAGAATTGTCTCAAGTCTCAGGCCTTTGTATCCAGAGGCCCAAGTCTACCATCCACTCCTCTGCCACATGTTTTTAAAGACAGGCCGCATGGATCCCCATGCTCTCAAACAGAACTGGTACAGGTTCCACATATTTCAAAAGTAGTTTCAGTGAAGAACCACTGTCCTGAATACCTCAGGGCAGAGAAGAAAAAGAACGTGTCCCTTTGGGGCCCTTGTCATTGTTGTACAAGGGCTGACTGCTCAAAAGATTCTAACAAAGGTTTGTGGGAAACACTGATGTACTAGTAATATGAACAAGGAAAGTTAAGTGAGATCCAATATGACTATATAAAAGTCCCTGAAAACACCCATGCTCTTCTTGGGGGGCATTCCCACAGCACACAGCAGACCAACAATGCTTCCTCTTCTATGAGACTTTCCTACTCCCTCAGTCTTGGGCTACCCACACCTTTTTAGGGTTTCACTGATCCTGCCTGCCCATTGGAGGTACCCTGGAGATACTGTGTGTCCATGATCTGAGTTATTCAGCCAGAGGTAAGTTTATTGTTTCTTCCCACAGGTAAGTCTAATGTACAGTTGTCCAGGTTCATATCAGTGTAAAGTCCTTGATCCTAAGAAAAGCCATGGACAAATCAACTATGAAAAACACCCATCTATCATCTCCCCAAGAAGCTTTCCTGCTTCTAGATCATGTCAGCTAGTCTCCTGATATCTCGGAAGTGACTTGTTAAATTAAACAACTCCCCACTGAGGAGTGCCTTTATAGACCCAGAGACCTTAAGAATAGTGATTTATCAATCCCAGTTGCATTTTTAGAATCATTTGGGGTGCCTTAAGAAATGACACGTGTCTGGACCTTAACTCAGATTAATCACATGAGGGACTGCAGAGATAAAGAGCAGAATGTTGAAGAATGACATTTGCAGAACCTCTGAAAGTAAAATTTTTCTTTACCTTGCAACAAAATTTGTATGCAAGCTAACTGACCTCGAGTTCTCAATAAACAAAATGAGAACGGTCATAGCTAATGCTTGTCATATTTTTCCATCTCTCTTCTCATCACACTGAGACAGAGGAATGAAGTGGATATGTGTACATGCACCACTATACACGGAGGCTTAAAGTGCAGCTCCATTAGGAGCTAGATTGTGTCCTACTGAAATTCACGTGTTGAAGCCCTAAGCCACAGGAGCTCAGAATGTGACCGTAGTTGGAGACAGCTCTCTAATAAGGTAATGAAGTGTGAGGTCACTTGAATGGGCCCTATTATGCGGCTGGAATGGCCTTAGAAGTAAAGAAAGTTGGGACTGAGTAACAAGTAAATAGAGTGTAGTAATAAGACCCGTGTATATGTCAAGGAGACAGTGCTGGGAGGAGACCCTCCTAATATACTGTGAGCTTCAGCTTTGACCTCCAGAACTGCAAAGAGAACTGATTCCATTGTTAAGCCATTGCTCCAGTCCATGGGGCATCATTCTGGAAGCCCCAGAAAGCTACAACAGCCCTTGTCTTCATGAAGCAAGTAACCACCACAGGAGGGCCCCTCCCAAAAGACTTGCAAGGAGTTAATGACAAGACCTTGACTCTGGGAAATAGTGAAGACCTTTGTCCAGAGCTGAGAGCACACAGGGATACCTTTTTGTCAGGACCTCTTTTGATGGAGTCTTACTAACAGTGTTTTTCACAAAGAAAAACCTATTTCCTAAGAACCCCCAGGTCACACAGATCCCCCAGGGGCCTAAGAACACTAACTCTGTCCCCAAAGGGACTCCTGGTTCCCTTAAAGGACCCAGCTGTCCCTGGACCTTGATGTGAGGGAGAATGCTGGTCCCTGTCTGCCAGAACCGCCTCCTCGCTCTCCAGAGTCAGGCTGCCATTCAGGCAACATTCAGCAGCTCCCTGTGTGGGGTGGGACATGAATGAAAACTCTCAAAGGAGTCTTTATCTCAGAGCCTGAAACCCTGACAAAGAGGACATCTTCACCTGTGAATTAGCTTGATTTTCCCAGCTGCCTGCTGCTGACTTCTCCACCAGAAGGCCCTGCCTCTATACAAGCTTCCTCTTTCCCCTCAAAGCCAAAGCAGAATTCTCCAACTAAAAGCGAGATTTTTTTTTTTAAATGGAGAAAAAATTTTTTGGTATGAAATGTCCTCTTTCAGCAGGCAATGCGGGGGGAAAAAATGCCCTTCTAAAGAACTGAGTTGTCAGTATAGACATCTAAATGGACCTTTATTAGAACCATAAAAAAAAGGCTACTTAACATGTAATTGGACCATTCTTCATGCTTAAATACACTTAAAACGCTGTCAATAGCTAAGTGAGAACCCCGTGGTAAAAAGCAAATGCTTTATCTGCGGGCTCCATTTTACAGCCTGGTAAGATGAGAACACATGCATTCCGCGTCTTTCAGGAGGTGATGGATAGAAATGTGCTCAGGTACTTCCTCCCACCCCATTCATTTTCTTCCCCTCGGACTGACTGAAATTAGCTAATGGAGAAGACACTCAGACACGATCATCCAGAGGCTTGCTGCAAGCAAGATAGAGAGATGAACTCACCATCACCCTTCACCCAACCTGATCCCATGTTCATTTCCTGGCCTAATCCTAATGTTCATTCTACTGTTTATTATCAACCAGTTTATAGATCTCTAGTTAATATTTGCTCAGGGCTTATGTTGATTTCTCAATACATGCAATTTTCTGGTTTCATCTTTATCTTCAAGGATTAGATTGGATCGAGCTGCCTCGCAGTAATTTGGTTTTTATCTTATGCCTTACAGTTTTATGTTCTTGTAATAGCACTTGCTTTCCTTTTTTTTATTTAATTAAATATATCTTATTTCACAACTACAGCATTTCTGTTTCGAGTTTATTTATTTAACAGCTGGCAGGGTGCTGGTGTTTTGTAGAGGGAACCACGCTGGGTATTTTTAGACATTCAGAAGTTGGGGAATGCACCAGCTGAGAAGAGGGAAGAAAAAAATTCCGAGCTCAGGAGATGAATGCTTGGAGATTAAACTTGGATTGCTTTGGCTGCATGATGGAGTTCCATATATTATGTCCTTAAGGCAAGAACAGAAACAAAAATAAACAACCCCAAAGAGTGTATTTAAAAGCACATCTAGGAAGGAAGCTTCAGAACCCATTCTTTGGCTTTCTACTGGAGAGGTAGTGCTGCCCACTGGCTTGGCCACTGCAGAGACACTAGGTATCACTTATGCCTTGAGAAGGTTGCATAATCCTCTTGTGGCTGTGTGGATCTGTAAGCTTTCCTATTATCTCGACACTCAGCTCCATTCAGCTCTGCAGGTACAGAATTTGGGTGGACACAAATTATACTCAAGAGAGTCGTAGCCTAGTTGGGCATGGTAGAACATGCTTTTAAGTCAGCCCAGGCAGGCAGTGAGTGCAAGGCTAGCCTAGTCTCTATGACTACTGTGTAGCCAGAGCTACACAGCGAGATCATATCAGAAAGAAAGAAAGAAAGAAAGAAAGAAAGAAAGAAAGAAAGAAAGAAAGAAAGAAAGAAAGAAAGAAGAAAGAAAGAAAGGGGGGAGGGAAGGAACGAGGAAGGGAAAGAGGGGGAGAGAGAGAGAGAGAGAAAGGGGGGATGATGGTGGTGAGCATGGTAGCCTCCAGGAGAAGTGCATACCCATCAAGCTTGTTCTAGGCTCAAAACGTCAGTATCACAATACCCCAGGGCTTAGGTGGGTGAAGAGAGGCATTCAACACTGTAGCATTTAATGAGGTGCATTTATTCAGATATTGGATGCTGTTTCCTCCTTATTCAACAAACCTTGGTTGCAGTAGCTGGTAATCTTCTCCTGGCAGCCTTGCTTCTGCAGTCTTGACCACACTTGAAGACCAGCTAGAAGCCACCCATGGCTTTTTCTAGCCCTCAAGCATTGGAACCAAAAATCTTCTTCCATCCTGACCAAGAAGTCTCTGTTTTATGCTATTCCTCATGAGAACCACTACCTTCCTTTGGGATTCCAGACAGGAAAATCATAGACGCTATGTCAAAGCTTCCCATATATCTAGTTGGCCACAACCTGCTGAGGCTCCTCCGTCCTGTCCCCCCTTTGCTTTGAAGCCACTCCTACTTGAAAATAGCCTGAGAACATTGTGTCTGGCTGCTTGATACAGACAGCCTCGTTTCTCCGGGCCAGCCCACCTCCAGGATATACCCAAAAGATATGGCTTCAAATCTCAACCTCTGAAAACAGCAGTATCAATTTCAGCTGAATCTCAGACCTCAATTTCATAGCCACATGAATCAGTACTCACATTTAATTCACCTTCCAGGAGGTACTGATGCTCAATAAAGTTTATGTACCACTGTTACGATATAAACAGATAAAACTAAAATCCATGCAACTTTCTAGCTTAAAAAAATTCTGTAATTACAGTCTACAGTGAAGTTCAAGCATACTCTTCAGGTACTGCACTGTGTTTCCTCCTTTATGTGTCTGGACGCATAGCAGGATGTGCTTAGCGTACCTTAAGTTCTAACCAAGCTACTGTCCATACTGACCCTCCAGACCAGGTAGCCCCTCCCCCAGCTCCCCATTTTTCTTACTTTAACTTGTTTGGTCCGTGTGGGTATGTGTATGTTCATGTATGTGCAGGTGCATGTATAAATACACATATACATGTATATACATACACATATATGTAAGAGCGAAAGCACAGAGGTCACCTTCATGTGTCATTTCTCAGGATGCTCTCCACCTTGTGTTTTGATACAGGTTCTCCGATTAGCTTGGAACTTACCAATTAAACTAACCTGTTTGACTGCTAGCCCCAAAGGTTCACCCATCTCCTTGTCCACGGCACTGGGATTACAGCACAAATCATCATACATGGGTTCTGGGAATCAAACTGAACTGTCTCCCTGGGTTCTTCAGCCTCCAACCTGTTCTCCAGGAAAAGTGTGCATGCATCCAATACTTGGATTATTTTTGTTGGATGATACCCATAGAAGAGGTTGGAGTCCTGGGGACAGATTAGTCATGCAAGAGCAAAAGGCTTATGAGTGGGAGAGGAGTTGCATTTGTTGCATGTCAATTGCAGCCATTGATTAATTTCCCTACCACGTGTCATTGAGCACGCACCTCAACCCCCACAGAAGAAAGAAAAAATCCCTGTGAACTACTATTGAAAGTAAGAAGGCCAGAATGCTCAAGTCAAAAAAAAATCACCGTGAAGAAGAGAAATTCGCTAGTCTTAATAATGTAATGAGAAAAAAAATAGACAGGTCCAAACCTGTACTTGCCCATGCTTGCACCCAGCCCAGAGCCCAGTGTTTCCATAGTCCTCTATGGAACCAAACCAGCTCAACCTCGTCCTGAGGATGCTTTGACCGAAACTACTTTCTCTTTCCTAATTTTTTTAAAGCAAGAAAGTTCAAGTGTAAAAAAAACCAGAAGCTCTGGTTTTGCTAACTCAGACTGTGCAGAATCAACCACAGGAAGGACACAGGATGGACGGGGGCCTCAGGATCCACAGAGCCACAGAGCCTGGGGTAATCACAGGGTTTTCTCCAAGGACCCATCTTATGCAAGTGTTTGTGCATAGTGTATGGGTCTGGCACGTTTCTCTGACCCCTGAACATGATGAAGTGGTCACTTGAAGTTTTAGTGGCTATAGAAAAACAGTCATTGTCCAAACTGTGTTTTAAACTCTGCCAAGCACCATGGTTCTTCTCTGCTAGAGCCCAGTATCTACTCATTATGGAGGGGTAATGGGAGGAGGGGAAGGGGTTGCTCTTGAATTTTTTTGTTCTGTTAGACTCAGAGGTTTTCAAGGGTGCTCTGTCTTTCAGACATATTTCTGCAAGTTGCTGTTAATTGTGTTTTCAATTAGTTATGTTTAAAACATCTTGAGATTTGGGCAACTGAAATTGCAGTGCATTAATAATTATTAAACAGAGGTTCTAATCCATTATTTATTGGATAAATTTTTAATACTAATGCAGAATCCATTGTCACCGCCACCATGAGTTTGGCCATTAAAGAAAAAGCTGACAAAAGAAAACTGAAGCTTTAGGATTCATAATGAAGGCCTGCAGAGTAGAGCTACCTAGAGGAAAGATTGGCAGCTGCTCTTTTATGTCTGTTTGATCAAGGCTTTATTGCCTAGAGAAAGGGGCCAGGAGTTCCCACATAGTAGGTACTCAGTCAATGTTTGTACAGGAACGAATACACGCACGCATCAATAAATGAACTTCAGAGAAATTAAGCAAGGAAAGACTCTTTAAGACCTAGGCTCCTTTCTACTTACATTAACAAATACTTAGCAGTACACGCAGCTAGCTGCCCATGTGGCCTTGTGATGGAAGAAAATGTAATCCCTTTCCACTGTACCTGACAGATCATCATAATACACATTTAAATATAATTATAATAAAACAGGGTAATTTGAGGTAGCACCAAAGCTCACGTGGAAGGCTCCAATAAAGAGATGACAGTGCCTCTCAGAGCCAGGCGTTTCCAGATGTGGTCAGTCAGAAAGGGTGACTGGCAAACCCACTTACCAAATGTGCAAAGACAGCTCACCTGGTGCGAAGGGGGTTTGGTTTGAGATCACACACAATTTGATGGGGGAATGAGGAGCTGGAGAGGAGGGTAGGAGGAAGAAGGTGAGGACTTTATTAGCCATGATTAGAAGTTTCTTAGGAACAAATGCACCACTGGGAGTAAGGAAGTGTGATCAGTCAGATTTCTATTGAAGGGCAAGCAGGCCAGTTCATCCTCTAAGGAAGAACTAAACAGTGTGTGAGGAATAGATTAGCTAAGGACTGGGGAAAAGGAGGCAGGGTTGAGATAGACACTAACAAGAGAATGAACAAGGAAGGAGAAGGGGAGAGGGAAATGTGTGTGTGTTGGCGAAGGAGAGCTTGATCCCTAAGTATATGGTTGGCCTTAGAGGCCTCCTGCTTTCATCATCTCCCATACTACACACAAAGCTCAGGGAAGACCAGGGGGAGGATTCGACCCTTTGTCAAGTTTACAGCAGTTCTCGGATTCAGAACGTCTCAACAATGATCTCACCAGCCCCAGCAGGACTCAATCACCAGCTCACTTGGCCTTGCCTTCTGGGAAGTGAGGCCAGCAGGTGTAGGCAGAGGTAGGCACTGATGAGGATGCTTGGGAAAGAAGAAAGTAGAGCAGTAAGGAAAAGAGTGAGGCAGGAAAATGAAGCCATCTTTCCAGCAAAAGCTAGCACTCTGACTTCTCATAGATTTTATTCTTCTGCTTGTCTCCCTATTGCTTTTCTAGACATAAGCTTCTTGTAAAAAGGAACCTGAGATTTTTACCTATAAATTCTCTGCAGTGCCTCATGAAGGGCTAGGCAAATTGTTGAAGAAACACGTAGGTGAACTCCCTTTTAAGTACATTTTAGTTGAAATATAATTACATCACTTCCTCCTTCCCTTTCCTCCCCTAACACTTTCAGGTCCCCTCACTCCACCCCTGCCATGTCCTCAGCTCACTTCTCTCTTTTTCTTTGATACACAAATATACAATAATAATATGCACACATATATAAGTATATAAATATAAACTGTTGGAGTCCATTTTAGTTGTTTGTATATACAGGATTTAGGGTTGTCCACTTTGTATTTGATAATCAGGGGACTCCCCTCTCCCTCTCTCTCTCCCTCTCCCTCTCTCCCTCTCCCTCTCCCTCTTCCTCCCCCTCTCCCTCTCTCCCTCTCCCTCTCCCTCTCCCTCTCTCTCTTTCCATCTCCCTCCCCTCCCCCTCCCCACTCCCCCTCAGCAGACAGTAACTGCCTATAGTTCTTTGTCTAGGGGTGGTACCTCATGAGATCTCCCTCCTCTGCATCAGCACACAAACTGACACCGCCATTGTTCAGGTTTTGTTTAGTTTAGACAGCCATTTCCAGGGAGCACAGTTTCCCAGCAGACTTTCTTGTCTTCTATCTCTTTCAATTATTCTCCCCCCTCTTCCAGGAAGTTTTCTGAACCTTAGATGCAGGAGACATGATGTAAAACCTACCACTACAACTTTACTAGACCAGAATAATTTTTTTTACCATGTTCTACAACTTTTTTTTTCTAATTTTTTTTATTTTTTTTTTATATTTTTTTATTATTATTAACTTGAGTATTTCTTATATACATTTCGAGTGCTATTCCCTTTCCCGGTTTCCGGGCAAACATCCCCCTCCCCCCATGTTCTACAACTTATGATCATCGTACCCAAGGACGAGTTAGCACCCAGCCCTCATGAATGAAACTTTCCTTCACAGCAAATGAAGACCATTACAGAAACCCACAAGCAGATACAAAGCAGAGATAATGGATCTTGGGGAGGGGGCAGTCACAATGCATGAATGAATTCTTTTAAAAAGAAACTATTTACAACAAAATAGTTGAGGGCTTTATACATGAGTTCCATTTGCTTCCAATTCATTATAAAGTTGGCAAGAAAATATAAAACAACACAGATTCAATTACTACTAAATACTAGTATGCAACGTTCTAAATATAGTCCATGTTCCCAGGACAGAACAAGTAACAGTGGGTCAAGCAGAAACACACTTGAAAGTCTTTATATGAGTGTATGTTTCTAAACTTCGTTTGCTCTATGGGTCAGTGTCTTCTAAAGTCTAAAAACTAGTTTATAATACTCAGGTTTTAGAAAACATTCTGCTTCAGAAGAAAGTCTTGAGAACAGAAAAACTGCAGCCAGCCCTCTCAGGAAGAATAAAGTTGGGACCAAGAACTCAAAATGAGAAGGAACTCGGCATTGATGCCACTGTTACTAATTATGAGGAAGCTATATCTTCTAGGGGAAGGAAGGAAGACATAGTAGTGTTCACTCAAGTTACCATCAGGCAATGGAATCAGTTTTTGTTCATTAGCTACAAAGGATTGTAACATTGTGCCACCAAAAGAAATAATATCATATTTGATATTATTTGATATATACATACACACACACACACACACACACACACATATATCATGGGTTTTTAAATGATAATGACAACGTGAACAAAAAATGGAATGATGACAGAGGCATCACCTAAACTGGCATGCACAGCATGCTTACATGTGATACTATCGAGGGACCCAAAGCTAACAAGTGTTAGGGCTGGGCCCCATAGACACACATTGATCAACGCAATGCATCCCTATGCATTTCATCTTTGTGTGACTTGGGACATTTCTAATGAAATACTCCATGAAAGTCTGGAAAATGGCCATTGTTATTCCTTGGTGGAAAACAGAGTTGGCTGAAATTCTACCCCACACAGACATAAGAGCAATGAAGATAATAGGGTCTCATTCATTCATCGTGACTTATATCCCATGATCGACAAGCAGCCTGGCACACCCCTACTTTCCAGGTAGAGAATCAGAATAGAGCTTTCCCTCACTTGAAAGTCAATGAGGGTTTAACATGGAAAAGGGCTGGCTGTTCATCTCACCATGTTAGTTCATAGTTGGAACTGAAGATTTGGAGGAGTAGTTCCCTGTCCAAAGGTGACCCCTGTTCCCTTTGTCTGCAGCAGGGTGTTTACTATAAACTGTAGTTGATAACAGCATTGCAGGCTTGCTGAGTTCTTATGCTGGAAAAGGGACCATGAACCAATACTTAAAAGTCAGCCTACATTAGTCCGTCCTAGGAACACTAGTCTGAAAACTGTCACATAGCTCTGTCTTCTCACTTACAGCTGATCCTAGCCCTCAAAGACAGAGTAGGAAAGAAGGTCAAAATCCATCTAGGACCCCGGATACTCTCCATCTGCTGAGAATTTCCAACCAGCTCCATCGAACCTACATACGCTTTTCACAACAGAGAAGCACATCGACCTGTTTGTGCCGGTTGTGTTTATGTTGTTCTAATTAGTCACATCTTGCCCTTATTACAGACAACAATAGCACATCTCAAATGGAAAGTCCATCTCTTCTCCCTTGGCTACACTAAAGTTCTCCTTTCCCCTCCTCTGCAGTTAGTAGCGTAAGGCTGCTCGGTGCTCAATGGCCCAGTTAATACAGACTAGATGGCTGGTCATCCTGAGCTTACTCAGGAGTGGTCCGCCCAACGTAGGAGCAATAATTCTTTGTACCACTTTCTATGCACGTTTCTATTTACATTTCTAAGCGTGAAAACCAAAGCGCTGGATTCTAAGGGGATTCAAGATCACCTTAAGTATGACCTTATATGTCAAACAGTCTGTCTCCCCACAGGCTTGGGCTGATGAGAAAAAGGTTTGTCTTATTTATTAAAGGAGGGATGCTTTTCCTGTTAGAAAAATCACACTGAAATATTTATAGATGAAATTGTGTGGTTGATGGCATTTGCTTCAAAATAATGTATGATGGGTAGTGCTTGGGCAGTTGGGAAGGGTGGGTTGAATAAGTTGCTATAGAATATGGAAGATGAGTACAGAGGTGTTCAGTAAGAGGTTTTTCTCTATCTCTGCGCATGCTCAGAATTCTCCATAATGAAGTGCTTCTTTTAAAATTATGTGGCTCAGATTCGAAAGACTGAAGTAAACAGTCTTCATAAAAAGCAAAATTTTAAATAAATCCCAAGATGCACTTGGTGCTTTAATTCAGGCTGGTTTTCATTTGTTATTTAACCTGGCTTTTACTTACAGTCTCCATTAGAGGACTCCTTTGAATTCATCCTAAATCTTTATTTCAAAAACAATCCCTCCAGGTCAGCCCCTAGATTGCAAGCCAGGTTGCAATTACAGCCTTTGTGTACCTTCCCCCTGAGCAGACTGTTTTCCTAGGCAGCTGACTGAGATCATGACTGACCTTACCATTCTCTCTGGTTCATTTTCCCCCCATGTCATCTTGCACTTCTGTACTCAGACAGAAGCAGTAAATAGAAAGGCAGCAATCACAGCCACATTCGTGACTTTAATCTTCTCTGGGAAATATTTTAATTGACTGGAATAAAAAAACACATCACTTTCTCCATTGACCCACACCCATATAGGACCTGCTTTTGGGACCCTGGAATGATATTATGGTATTTCTCATTAATAGCCCATAACATACCTGAAAACAGAGGCCTATACTTGAGAGGAAAGAGGCTCCCTCACGTGTCTTGTATAGAAGATAGCTATAGTAAACCACAGGGGAAAAGTGGTTCGGTGGAATTAACTCAGTGTTTCTCTCTAACCCAAGTTAAAATGCCACTTCCCATCAGCAGATCCCTGACTGTATCTTAATCTGAGTACTTACCCATTCGTGTTCTAAACATTGTAGCCACAAGAATGTCATTTCTTTATTTTAATCTCTCTCTCTCTCTCTCTCTCTCTCTCTCTCTCTGTGTGTGTGTGTGTGTGTGTGTGTGTGTGTGTGTGTGTGTGTGTGTGTGTGTAAAAGTGCACTTGCAGGAGCTTGTGTTTGTGTGCATATGTAGAGAGGTTGGTGGTGGTAGGCTTCACATCATGACTCCTGCTCATAGAATATCATGGAAGAAGAACCAGTATGATTGCAGAAACGGGAAGACCAGGAAGTCTTCTGTGAGAAGCAAATAACTAATAACTAACCCCTAGCAAATAACTGCCTGAACTAATGAACACCTGAATGATAACTATACCAAGAGATAATGGTCCTTTGTTAAGGCAGGGTTTCTTGCTTGTTGCTGAGTCTCCCGGGCCACCTTGTCCTTGAGAGTCTCCTATTGCTGCCTCTCATTTTGCCATAGGAATGCCAGGATTACAGAAGAACACTACCAAATCCAGCTTTTCATGAGTTCTAGGGATCTAAACTTAGGTCTTCCTGCTTCCCAGGCAAACACCTTGCCCACTAAGCCACCTCTCTGACCAGATTTCACCTTTATCTTTTCCAAGATGAATTAGTATGCTAATTAATTGGGATGCACGCCCCCCAGAAATCTACACACATACATGTGTACAGACTGCTAGGTTTCTACCCTCTTACAATCAGGATGGATACTGACAATCCTTAGTCTAGCCACGTGCCACTCCATTCTCTGTGTCACCATGTTGACATCATCAAGAACAGCTATGGTAGAAATCTATTTTATTTTCTTTCTTTAAATTTTTATTGGATATTTTATGTATTTACATTTCAAATGATATCTCCTTTCCTCCCTCTCCCATCCTCCCTCCCCCTTTCCCCTGCTTCTGTGAAGGTGCTCCCACTCCCTCCCACCCACTCCCACCTCATCACCCTGGCATTCTCCTACACTGGGGAAACGAGCCTTCACATGTCCAAGGGCTTCTCCTCCTATTGATGCCAGACAATGCCATCCTTTGCTACATATGTGGCTGGAGTCATGGGTCCCTCCATGTGTATTCTTTGGTGAGTGGTTTAGTCCCCGGGAGCTCTGGGGGGAGTCTGGTTGGTTCATATTGTTGTTCTTCCTTGGGGTTGTAAACCCCCTCAGTCCTTTCTTTAACTCCTCCATTGGGGGTCTCCATTCTCAGTCCAATGGTTAGCTGTAAGGATCCTCATCTGTATCAATAAGGCTCTGGCAGCACCTCTGAGGAGACATTCATATCAGGTTCCTGTCAGCAAGAACTTCTTGGCATCAGCTTTAGTGTCTGGGTTTGGTGGGTGCATATGGGATGGATCCCCAGGTGGGGCAGTTTCTGGATGGCCTTTCCTTCAGTCTCTGCTCCACTCTTTGACCCTGTATTTACTCCTGTGAGTATTTTGTTCCCCCTTCTAAGAACGACTGAAGCATCCACATGTTGGTCTTCCTTCTTCTTGAGCCTCATGTAGTCTGTGAATTGTTTCTTGGGTATTCTGAGCTTTTGGGCTAGTATCCAATTCTTAGTAAGTGCATACCATGCATGTTCTTTTGTGACTGGGTTACCTCACTCCTCCTTGCCTCACTGAGGATGAGATATTACTTTCAGGAAAAGTGTTAAATGAAGGAAAATCACCAAGTCAGAGGCTCTGAATATAGGAGAGAATAAGAGTAGAAAAAATATTTTTGTAACAGACACAGAAGGGACCAAGATTCATCTTTCAGAAGATCTCTTGCCCCAGTTGCATACTGCCTATTGTCCACAGTAACATCATCAAGAAGATCATGCTCAGTAACATCCTTTGGAGGGACTGTCACACACCCAGATCCTCTAAACAGGAACATTCAGAACATTTTCTCTCTACCCCCACCTCTCTCTGTGTATGCATGTGTGTGTGTGTGTGTGTGTGTGTGTGTGTGTGTGTGTGTGTGTGTGTGCGTGCATGCGTGGGCACATAGGTGTATATGTTGTATGTTATATGCCTGTGTGCAAATAGCTGTATAAGGGAATATGTATATGTATAGACATAGATGGAGATTCCAGAGGACAACCTTAGGTGTCCTTTCTCAGACACCATCCACCTTTGTTTGTTTGTTTGCTTATGAAGTCAGGGTTTTTCACAGGATTACCAATTTTGTAGGCTGACTGGCCAGTGATCTTTAGAAGTCTTCCTTTCTCCATTTTCCAAGTGCTGAATTACAAATACCCATCCCTATGCCTGGCTTTAAAAACAAACCAACCAACCAACCAACCAACTCTGGTCCTTATGCCTGTGCAACCATCACTTTACCAACTGAGCTCAAACCCTAACCCCTGGAGGGAGACATAATCTCTATCCATCTGGCACAGAGATGAAAACAAAAGAGTCATGGCTGACCATTGCTTCATTGCATCAAGGACAGCGCCACAGCAGCCTTCTTAGATGACACTCCAATAAAGTCATTAGGTAAACAGCTTACCTTTCTCCTCCTGAGGTAGAAGTCAATATGTGACATTTGGAAAGATGTGACATGCTTTGGCATCCCCTTAGGCAAAGGACACCCTTCTTTCTGATCACATGAGATATACCACTCTCCCTAAATTAAAGTATATGGGCCAAGAAGAGTCCTTCCTACAGATCTCACTTTCATGCTAAACCAACCTCATTTGTACCACTTAGTCCCTTCCAAGCAACTGCAGCCATTTCTGCGGCTGTCTTTGAGTATAAGGACTTGTGAGCAACATATGGGTCAAGTCTTCTTAGAGAAGCAACATTATTCTAAGAAAGAGCCAATTAGTATATCCGAGATTCAAGCTAAGAGACCAAGCCCCTACTCTTAATCAAGGTTGGCTGACAAAATGGTTTGCACATTCCCCTCTATTTCTTTTTAAAAGATGTGCCAACTGGGATTCAAAACGGCAGATTTAAGGTTTTAAAAATAGGACTGTGGAGATTGCTGAGTGGGCAAAGCACCTGCTACACAAGGGTGAATCCTCATGTAAACTGGGCTACAGTAGAACACTGTAATCTCATTGCTCATGGGAAATAGAGGCAGAGACAGGAGACAGGAATTATCAGAAACTCATGATCCAGCTCTAACTTGGCATATACAGTAGGGAACAGTAAGTAGATCCTGAGGACAATGAGAACCAACAGCCAACGTTGTCCTCTTAGTCACATGTATATGTGCAGTGTCCATGGTACACAAAACACATGTACACACATGCACATGCACATGCACAGGCACACAGAGAGATGAAAAAATACCTCTTAGCACAAAGCTTCACACATACTAGGCATCCAATAATTATTTCTGTTAATAACAATTAAAAATACAAAAAGCAGAAAAAACATATTCAATCTCCCCCAGTTCTTGGAATCTCAGGATCTTTGAATCAATCCTTAGTGTTAGAATATGGCCATAATTAAATTCTTTTATCATGGTAATTCTACCTGATTAAAAAAAAAAAAAGGTACTAGTGAAACACATTCAGGTAAAATCCGAACAGAGCTTCCCTGTTCTTAGCAGGCTGCCCTACTCTTGTGTCTTGTGAGCCCCTCTTTAAATGAACATTCTAAGGTCCTGATGGGGATGAGAACTTGAAAGTTCACTTTCCTTCTGTGAGCACCCAGTCATCTGCAAAGAAAATCTGCCACATGCCCCCCACTTAATAGAACTGGGCCTAAGAACAGACTTCCAACAATGATCCATGTCTAATGTACTCAGAAACAATACTCAGAGGTATTCAAAACCCAAGAATAATATAGGCCCACAAGTTACTGAAATTATTATTAAATAGATCACTAGATTTAAATCTAGACCCATCAAGGCCATTTACTAAGCAAAAAAGATGGAAAGCCCATGTATCTCTAATATCCAGAAATGTCATCTTGGTTATCTGTCTTAGTTAGGGTTTCTTTTGTTTGTTTTTTCTTCTTTTTTTATTGGATATATTTCTTTATTTATATTTCAAATGTTATTCTCTTTCCTGGTTTCTTGTCCATAAGCCCATACCCCACCCCCATAAGGGTGTTCCCTCTCCATCCATCCCCCTCTTCTGCCCCCCCCATTCCCCTGCACTGGGAGTCCAACCTTATCAGGACCAAGGGCTTCCCCTTCCACTGGTGCCCCAACAAGGCCATCTTCTGCTAAATATGCAGTTGGAGCCTTGGGTCAGTCCATGTATAGTCTTTGGGTAGTGGTTTAGTCCCTGGAAGCCCTGGTTGGTTGGCATTGTTGTTCTTATGAGATTGCAAGCCCCTTTCAGCTCTTTCAATCCTTCCTCTAATTCCCCCAAAGGGGGTCCCATTCTCAGTTCAGTGGTTTGCTGCTAGCATTCACCTCTGTATTTGACATGCTCTGGATGTGTCTCTCAGGAGAGATCTATATCCGGTCCCTTTCAGCATGCACTTTTTAGCTTCATCAATCTTATCTAGTTTTAGTGGCTTTATATATATATATATATATATATATATATATATGGGTCACTGTGGGGCAGGTTCTGAATGACAGTTTCTTCAGTCTCGGCTCTAAACTTTGCCTCCATATCCCCTCCTATGGATACTTTTGGTCCCCCTTTTAAGAAGGAATGGAAGCATCCGCATTTCAGTCATCCTTCTTCTTGAGCTTCCTGTGGTCTGTGGATTGCATCTTGGGTAATTTGGGCTTTGGGGCTAATATCCACATATCATTTCTATTGCTGTAATGAGACCCTGTGACCAAAAGTAACTTGGGGAGGAAAGGGTTTAATTGGCTTACACTTGTGTATCATCCGTTACTCATCATTGAAGGAAGTCAGGACAGGGACTCAAAATGGCAAGAACATGAAGACAGGAGTTGATGCAGAGGCCATAGAGAAGTGCTACTTACTGGTTTGCTCAGCCTGCTTTCTAATGGAACCCAGGAGAACCAGCCCAAAAATGGCACCACTGACATGGGTCCTCCCCCATGGAACACTGATTAAGAAAATGCCCTGCAGCTTGTTATTATGGGAGTATTTTTATCAGGTGAAGTTCCCTTCTTTCAGATAACTCTAGCCTGTGTCAAGTTGATGTAAGACTAGCCAGCACAGTCTCTGTCTCAACAAGACAACTGGAATGTCACTTTAAATGCTGCACAGTGTTTTCATGGGGGTTAGGGTTGGTTATTATTTTAGACAAGGCCTCATATAGCTCAGACTGTCCTCAAACTTACTGTGTAGCCAAGGCTCCTGCTGAATTTTTGATGCTCCTGATTCTACTTGGTGCAGGAATTAGGAGCATGTACAACATGCCTGGTTTATATGGTTTTCAGGATGAACCCAGGGCTTTGTGAACGCTCAGAAATCATTCAGCTAACTGGGCTTCATCTCAAGCTTGGTGGTGTCTGGGGCCTTTTGTTTGTTCGTTTTTACAATTTGCCAGGAGCACTCCCTTCTCTTTGCAGAATCCTCATTACCATCTGCGTGGAGGGCAGGGTGGAGCTGAGCCCCAACACGGCGTGTTCCACACCTTGCATCTTGCAGTTTCATTAGAGCATCAGCTGTCATCAGACGTGAGTTGTTGATAGACGTAGTTATGAATTCTGGTGGTGGATCTTCTCTTCTTATTGGAGAGTGCTCTGTCCTTCACTGCAGATAATTCTGTTAAGCAAAATAAGTCAGGCACAGAAAGACAAGTGCAGGGCCATCTCTCACCCAGATGTACTATGAAAGTGTTGATCCCATAGGTGGCATGAGTACAGAGGCTGGGAATAGGAGAAATGAGAAGAAAAGAATGGGACAAAGTGAATCCACAGATAAGAGTCACAGATAGGTGACTCTTGTGCTATAGATTGCCTGCAGAAACAATAACAAAACTCATACTTCAAACAGCTTAATAAAAGGAGTTTCAGTACTGCCCTTATAGAGAAGTGAGCTCAACCCAATTTAAATTTACATAAACTATATTGAAACATCACATACTATTTCATTAATATACAGAATCTCCAGGTTTTTTTCATATGAATTGAAATAATTTTTAAATGACTTTTATCAGATTGATGAAGTTTCATTCTATGCCTAATTTCCAAGAGACTTGTTATTATAAACTTGGGTTAAATTTTATCCAGTGATCTTATCCTACATTTATTAATGCAATAATATATTTTCCTTACATTTAATAATGTGGTGAATCACATTAACAGATTCTCTGGTGTCACATCGGTCACTAAATTTACAAATTAAATAAGAACATCCATGAATCTGCTTTCAGCTAGGAGGCTAAAGGTAAGTGCTTTGTGAGTAGAGCAATCCTTCTAGACAGCTAGACAACTTTTCTGAAAGTATACAAAGAGAAAAAAAAGTAAAATCAATTCAGGACTTGAGGGGCCAAAATCCTTGAGTAATGGAAAGCAGAGCTCAATCAGCCCTGTGTCCAGAAAGGGAAATTCACAATTTTGACACACATACCTGGCAGAGAAGCACTGATAAGCAGCAGAGGGAACAGCAGAGAGTTAGGCAATCTTGCAGGTCTGGGTGGATAATATTTAAAGAAAAATAAAGGCTGAAAATAAACGATTGACAAAGATAAACTAGGCAAATACCAGCCAAGAGAGGGCAGATAGTCTTGTATCAGATATCAACACCTATCATAAGATATGGTAATTAAGAGAGTGTAGCATTGGCACAAAGGTCTACAAACACACCAATAGAATAAATAGAAAATCTGGAAGCAGCCCAACATGCATACAGTTACTTGGCTTGATAAAAAAAATGCTATCACAGAAGGCACGTTACTCTTTTCAGCAAGTTATGCTAGATTACACACACACACACACACACACACACACACACACACACACACACACATATATATATATAGACAAATTTGATGTGGATAGATCTAAGCATGTATGATAAAATAATTAAAATATTAATGTTTCTAAAAGAGAGTGTTTTCATGACCTTAGAATAGATCAAACTTCTAAAACAGGATATGAACACCACTAATCCTAATGTGAAAAAGATTGATAAGTTTGACTGTTAAAATTAACAGCAGGGAGGTTACACATATGAATTCACAGCATTTGAGACAGCATGCACACGACTTATATAGATTCGTTTCAGACAGAACTACAAGAGGGAAAGGAGAGGTTGGAGTGAAATTCCACCCTTAGCCAAAAAGGTATAAGCAGTTAATACCCACTGAGAGAGGGAGACACAGTTTTCTTTGTGTGGCCTCTGATAGATAGAACAGTGTAAGACTGTGCATGCAAGAGTATATGGGTAGCAACAACTCATCCTCCAAGATCTAACCTTCTCCTCTCTATCCAATATTTTTTTTTTTTTTATTAACTTGAGTATTTCTTATGTACATTTAGTGTTATTCCTTTCCGGTTTCGGGCAAACATCCCCTTCCCCTCCCCCCTTCCTTATGGGTGTTCCCCTCCCCACCCTCCCCCCATTGCCGCCCTCCCCCCGACAGTCTAGTTCACTGGGGGTTCAGTCTTAGCAGGACCCAGGGCTTCCCCTTCCACTGGTGCTCTTACTAGGATATTCATTGCTACCTATGAGGTCAGAGTCCAGGGTCAGTCCATGTATAGTCTTTAGGTAGTGGCTTAGTCCCTGGAAGCTCTGGTTGCTTGGCATTGTTGTACATATGGGGGTCTCAAGCCCCTTCAAGCTCTTCCAGTTCTTTCTCTGATTCCTTCAACTGGGGTCCCGTTGTCAGTTCAGTGGTTTGCTGCTGGCATTCGCCTCTGTATTTGCTGTATTCTGGCTGTGTCTCTCAGGATCGATCTACATCCAGCTCCTGTCGGTCTGCACTTCTTTGCTTCATCCATCTTGTCTAATTGGGTGGCTGTATATGTATGGGCCACATGTGGGGCAGGCTCTGAATGGGTGTTCCTTCAGTCTCTGTTTTAATCTTTGCCTCTCTCTTCCCTGCCAAGGGTATTCTTGTTCCCCTTTTAAAGAAGGAGTGAAGCATTCACATTTTGATCATCCGTCTTGAGTTTCATTTGTTCTAGGCATCTAGGGTAATTCAAGCATTTGGGCTAATAGCCACTTATCAGTGAGTGCATACCATGTATGTCTTTCTGTGATTGGGTTAGCTCACTCAGGATGATATTTTCCAGTTCAACCATTTGCCCTCTGAATTTCATAAAGTCGTTTGTTTTTTGATAGCTGAGTAATATTCCATTGTGTAGATGTACCACATTTTCTGTATCCATTCCTCTGTTGAAGGGCATCTGGGTTCTTTCCAGCTTCTGGCTATTATAAATAAGGCTGCGATGAACATAGTGGAGCACGTGTCTTTTTATATGTTGGGGCATCTTTTGGGTATATGCCCAAGAGAGGTATAGCTGGATCCTCAGGCAGTTCAATGTCTAATTTTCTGAGGAACCTCCAGACTGATTTCCAGAATGGTTGTACCAGTCTGCAACCCCACCAACAATGGAGGAGTGTTCCTCTTTCTCCGCATCCTCGCCAGCATTTGCTGTCACCTGAGTTTTTGATCTTAGCCATTCTCACTGGTGTGAGGTGAAATCTCAGGGTTGTTTTGATTTGCATTTCCCTTATGACTAAAGATGTTGAACATTTCTTTAGGTGTTTCTCAGCCATTCGGCATTCCTCAGCTGTGAATTCTTTGTTTAGCTCTGAACCCCATTTTTTAATAGGGTTATTTGTCTCCCTGCGGTCTAACTTTTGAGTTCTTTGTATATTTTGGATATAAGGCCTCTATCTGTTGTAGGATTGGTAAAGATCTTTTTCCCAATCTGTTGGTTGCCGTTTTGTCCTAACCACAGTGTCCTTTGCCTTACAGAAGCTTTGTAGTTTTATGAGATCCCATTTGTCGATTCTTGATCTTAGAGCATAAGCCATTGGTGTTTTGTTCAGGAAATTTTTTCCAGTGCCCATGTGTTCCAGATGCTTCCCTAGTTTTTCTTCTATTAGTTTGAGTGTGTCTGGTTTGATGTGGAGGTCCTTGATCCACTTGGACTTAAGCTTTGTACAGGTGTCTATCCAATATTCTGCTCTCTCTCTCTCTCTCTCTCTCTCTCTCTCTCTCTCTCTCTCTCTCTCTCTCTCTCTCCCACACACACACACACACACACACACACACACACACACACTATGCTCATACTTGAACACAGACACACTGATGCATACATAAAGGGTTAAATGAAAAAGAAAGAGAATGCCCAATCTTGAAGTCGATGTAGAGTAATTCAGATCTCGTGCCCAGTAGAAGGGAATGCAGGAAGTGTGACTATTTCAGGGGGAAAAAAGATGATTGGGCAGGATCTACTAAACTGAATGATTACTTAGACTATGACTCATAACTTCCACTCCTAGATACACATAAAAAAATAAGGACATGCCTGTATTAAAATAAGCATACACAGGAGAATGTACAGAATACCTGAAAGTAATCCCATTTCCAAAAATGATCAAATGGAGAAATAAATCATAGCATTACAGAACTGGAGTGAAGCAACTATTTATATGACACTACAGGGTGATTCGTATGCACAAAACGACAAAAGGATTCTCATCTTCTAACTTGTTTTCTGCAGGTGAAGAGACACTCATGCTGGACTCATCATTCTTGGTAGGTTTCCTCTCCAGCTTTTTTTTAACTCCTAGATGTTGCCAGCTTCTAGCTCACACTGGAGCAGGTATTCCTGACTGGGAACTGGTTAACATGAGATCTTGCCTTTTAAACAGGTAAAGCCCTACTCAGTCCAAGTGCATAATCCTTTAACAATTCACAGCTTTCTCACTGATTGGCTGGGAGACATTATGGCTTTGGGCTGGGGGGAAGGAAGATGGTCTAGAACGTGAACAGGGGATGCTGCACATGCTCTTGAGGCCACCAGACTCCATAGCCAGACATCCTGGAAAGAAAAAAAAATATCTCTGACATGTCCACAAATCTGACTAAGCCATTTTCTCAGTAAGCACAGCTGCTCTCCATTTGGTTAATGATAGCCCATCTCAAATTTGGTGTGTGCAAACAAAGGCGCCAGAAGGCCCAGCTCAGCATAGCTTGCCCAGGGAGGCATCTGAGCAGCAGGCTGCCATCGCATTCCCTGATGGAGGCAGAATTGTATGTCCTGCATCTGGTGCAACAAGGCTGGGCTGTCAGGTGAGTGACAGGCATGGGTACCAGGTTGTACTTAGATCTGCCAGCTCTTGGTAGTGGACAGGATAGCAGAGGGATTACAGGATGACACTAATGGCCATGACAGCAGCAAATGCCAAAGCTGGAGCAGAAAGGAAGAAAGAGGCAGCGAAGAAAGACTCCAGATCCTCAGTGCCAGGGCAAATTGTCATTATAGGTAGCGTCCTTGTGTGACTTCCTAACTTAAAGTCAATCCAGCATCAATATACCCTATAATACCTACTTGGAAAAAACACTGACTCTAAAAATCTATTAATCTTTGCCCCTGTGAAGTTCTCTTTGAATCATTTAGACCTCTGACCTTGCCTATCTCGTTGGGCATTCTATCTCATCAGTAAGTCGTAAAAGCACAAAGCAACTGGAGCAGCCATTTCTCCAAAACACCTTTCCTACAATGGAAGTGTCCATTATTGCCCTCTGATTCTAGGCAGCAGGTTGTGATCAGGAATTCTTAATTTCTCACAGGGATGAGGGCAGATCAAGCTCCCATCTCTTAGTCAAAGTATTTCACTGACAGCCATTGACAATAGTCAGCATGGTGCAACCTCTGGAAGCTAATCCTCTGAGAGGCTCCAATATGTCCCTTGAAGTGACCTCAGACATCACTCGATTAAATAAATCAGGTTGCTCATTGAAAGAGAGATTATTTCTGGTATATCACATTTCATGCAAAAGATGACTCACAAACTCTCACAAAATGGAAATTTGGAAGTATCTATAAAAAGGATTTTTCTTGAAGTAGTGTCCCATTGTACATGCCACAAGGTCCAAAGTCCATTGGTACTTGAACATAACTTCCAGCCACCACAAAGTACTTACTATTTCACTGTGCACTTGCAATTTCATTGTACTTAATATTAGGCTGTGTCCTTTACTGTTTAATTCACACCACATCTTTTTACCTGAATACTTCTTTCCATTTGTCTACAACCAAGCTATACCTATGGCTGTTGATAGCTTCTGCCACCCTTCAAAATAGCAGTATCTCACTCTTCCTCCAACTTCAGCATCTAAATAGTCACCCTTTAAACTCTCCAACATAAATACTAGCAGAAAATATAATAAAGTCAGATAATGCTCAATATCAATTGCCGGTCAGACACAATAATCAGTACTTAAGATTCTTTGATTCATTTAATTCACAATGTTCATGTTTTATCTTTTCCTTATCTTTGATGGTATTCTGTAATATAAATTATCTTTCTCTTCTACAATCCTTGGTATTTGTATCAATAAATGTTCACTGAGTATTAGTGAGTTGCTATATGAACCTATGAATGAATGAATGAATGAAGCAACGAATGAATGAATGAATGAATGAAATAAAATAAGATGATTGTAGGCAGAATCTCTGTAGACCAAGAGGCTGAGTTCCTAGAGTTTTATGCATATTATTTGAGACTGTTTCCACTCTATACTAGATTCCAGAGCATTACACAACAAATTACAAATCCAACAGCTCTAATGTATGAATAGATAGTATGCAGCAAAACAACTTAAAGAGGATGACTATCATTTAGTTCTCTGTATTATATTCACCTCTTAACCAAATAAGAAAATAGGGTGATAAGTTTCTACCTTTCCTTCCTGCCATGCTCCTCTGTTAGAGCACCCAGAATCTTTATGCTTATGTGTCTCCCAGCAAGTGATAAGCTAATTCAAATACACATGGGTATAAATTTGTCCTCTTCCAAGGCTGCTTACAATGCTTACACATCAGTGTTTGATTCAAACAAACTAAAGGAGTGACTTTAGACATCAGCGAGGCAAGAAGAGAATCTAACCAGACTTTATTGTGTGTCTCCCCTCTGTCCTATGTTCATATATCACATGATTTAGTTAGCAAAACATATTTAGCAATTATATTAATATTGATTATTGTATCAATATTGATAGTAGTTATTATTGATACCATAATAGCTCCCAGGTATTTTCTAATAATTTTATACGGATTAGCTCACTTAATGTTCCCATCAGAACTATGGAAAATAGTATTGCTTAAATCCTAGCTTAGGAAATGAGAAAATAGCTATAGCAGCTTTTCATTTGTTCAAGATGTAAAGCTAGTAATGGCTAGAAGTAGAAATCAAACCTAATCCTTGCAAGTGTAGTAGATTTTAAAAGTCATATGAAACGAAAGTGGTCACTTAGGAACTAGAAAAGCTAGAATTTTAGACTTGACAGCATTATTCCAAAGGACATTCTTCTTACTAATTGTTGCTTCAGTTGCGATGGCTTACATCATCAAAGGTGCTCTTTATATATGTGTGATAAATAAGGACATGTCTGAGGATGAAATCAGTCCTCCACCAGCAGTTTGTTGCCCTTCCCCAGCTACTGTCCGCTGTCCGTGGTGCTGAAGTTAAACACCTGCGGGTCTGGCCTGGTTTATAATCTGGAATTAGATGAAGAAGGGTCTTAAGTACCACTCTGAGCCTGGCCATCTTTTACAAATACCCCATCTTAATCCCAGAGTCTCTACATCCTCTCAAAAACCCTCAAATTCAAGGAGGTAAAATAAAGACATAACTTTTCAATTTCATAATGACAAAAGTTCTGCTACATGGGAATATATCTAAGATAAAGAAACAGGATATTTTTTATTTGATAAACAGTAACACAGAACCAAACAAAGCTCAAGTAAAAAAGGAGGCTAAGACTAAAACCTCCAAGTGATTTTCAAGCTACAGTACTGGCCAATAGAGAGTGCTGATACCAGAGCAGAAAATACAGGCTAGAGACAGAGTATGTCTTTATATCTGACACTGAATTGATTTTCAAGCCATAAAAATGTTAGTTAAGGAAACACTGACATGAACTAGGGTAGGGAATGGGGGTGGGGGGCCTTGGAAAATAGCAAGTGCAATTTCAGTCTTATGAGAAATGGAATTAAAGTTAAGAGAAGGAAGGCAATCTATTGTTGTCCAGAAACAGGCAAACAGAACGGCCACTGCATCATTATAGTGGCAAGGACCTGCTGTGTTCATTTGTCTCTGAGCTGTCTGACCTAGGAGCTGGGTGATTTATCTACTTTCTGCAGCTTCAGTTGGCCCAGGCCAAGAGGATAACTTGTAGAATAGGGTGAGGGTGGGGGTGGTGACACCCAAACACCAAGTCAATGAACTCCATATGTCTTCTATTAGAGGCTATGCCCATAAATCAGCAAACCTCTCACATTCATTTCACACATACTATAAACAAATCTCTGAGCTAGAGAGCTTCTGGTCATACAAAGATTGAAAGGGGCAGAGCCATTGGCCTTGAGGAGCTTACAATTTGGTAGCAAAGATTAAGCACAGGAAGAAAAAATTGGCAATATATGCTAGACCATGGCTGGACATATGAGCTATCATAACATGGGGGGAGGGGACATTGACTTCCCTTGTCAGGAAGGTTCTGAGAGCAGGTAGCACTGTAATTGAATTTCAACAACAGGTAAGACTTACACAGACAGAAAAAAATGGATGTGAACATTCCAAGATAATAAAGTGGTCAGCAAATTCTGAGAGACAGAAGTGAGGCAATTAAATTTTCGTGACAGGGAACTCCTGACGCAGAATGTGGGTACAAAGTTAACAATCTGTGATCTATCAACATATACCAGGAGTTGAGTCAGCAAAGTAGACAGTGTTCTGTACATTAGGACTGAGTGAATGAATGGTTTCCAGTGTCGAAAGTAAATTTCTGAACTTGTTTCTACAACTGGATTCTTCCTCTAAGGTGGAAAGAACCATCCAGATTGAGTGTTCCTTCACCTTCTGTTTCACCTGCCATCTAGGAAATGTACCTGCATAGCACTGCTTCCTCAGGTGATCCAGGTCTCATCCCAGCAAACAAGCAAATCTGATGGTAAGAACTAGAAGTTAGACAAAGAACATGTTGCCTACCTCTCCTAGATTCAATGGCCCCACTGAAGACTTACCATCACAAACATACCATTCTACCTCCATAATAGATCAAACTATCACAGAGGAGACCCAGCAGCATGTCAATTTACACTGAGAAGCAGATTAAAAGTGGAGCAAAGGGAAAGTTTGAGGAAGAAAACCTTCTGTTTATTGTTCTATTGCTGTGGTAAAACAAGGCAACTTATAAAATAAAGTGTTCAATTTGCCTTGTGGGTTCAGAGGGTTAGAATGCATGATGTTGGAGAGAACAAATGGCTGAGAGCTTACATCTTGATCCACAACTATGAGGCACAGAAAGAGACTGGGAATCTTTTGAAGCCTGTCCCAGTGACACACTTCTTCCAACAAAACCACACTTCTTAATCCCTTCCAAACAATTCCACTGGCATCCGAGTAATCAAATAAATAAATTTATGGCCATTCTCAATCATTCCACCACACTCCCTACTTGTAATCTAGACATAGTTCTGTTTTTAATTATGGAAGGACGCTAGGAAATGAACTCAAGATGAAAATTAAGATGATGTAGCTCAGAACATAAAGTTTTGCAATAAACATTTTATTTGGCTTACAAGAAAAACATCCTGAATAGATGAAGGGTGAGGCAGAAGCATACATGTCCTTTGGCAATGAAAACCTCCCTGCTACAGAGGCACTAATCCACCTTGGAGAAAGGCATAAGAGGTTTGTGTCCTTTGTCAGACAGAACAAAAATAAACAAAAGCAAATAAAAAGAGGTAAATGACAATTCTGTGCCTTTTCCACTTAAGGAAATTCTAGGGGGAAAATAGTACATGAACTTTACTCAAGAGAACATGTTGCCTCAACACACTATTAGAAATACGTTGTGAAACACAGCATCTGTGTGATAAATCACACATGTATGTCATCACCCATGATCCTCTGCCTATGGGATTCCCTCACAACTTGGATTCTGGCCCCTTACATTCTTTGTTCTCCTTCAACTAGATCCTGTCTGTCTTTGCAGCTCACATCTCTTCCTTCCTGATGATAGCTCTCCCCTGAAGTGTATCACTTTCTTTATTGCCTTCTAGTATTAAATTCAATCTCAAGAACACAAACACAGATGACATAGAACTGAATTTCAGGACTTCCTCCCATAATTACTAGCCTTCTAACAGGGCAAAGTACTTAAGAACTCCCACACCATTCCCAATAAAATACAACTATCTAGCACCATCTCAGCTTACACAAAAAGCACTTAGAGTGGTCTAAGGAAGCCTTGAGCCCAATAAAGGCTTAGAAGTTTATCATTTGTAAGGTATATATGCAGAATTCTCCCACCTGCACTGAAGCTCCTTGGAGCCCATTCTCTGCATCTCTTCCCTTTCCTTTAACTCCAAACACAGTATCTATATTCTCTCTCTCTCTCTCTCTCTCTCTCTCTCTCTCTCTCTCTCTCTCTCTCTCTCTCTCTTCATCCATCCTAGACCTACACCTTGAAACAAACTAAACAACCCTAAAACAACCACAGCAATTAGGACATGGATTCAATGGAGGCTTTGGCTGGTATAACTTTAAAACACAGTATTTCTATCACAATACCACATTTCTATTGTATTGCATTTAAGCATTGAATTGTATTGTAATTAAGCATTGAATCCATACTTTACAGGTTCAAATACCACTTTTAGCATCATTGTTCTTAGTTGTTAGGCAAATTACTTAATTTTTTGAGGCTTCTATGTCCTCAACAGTGATTTTTAACAAGAATATCTACATGATAAAGTTGTTATAAATTTTATATTTTAAAATCTGTATTAATTAGACATGAAAAATATTAAATGTATATTTTGTTTCCTATCATAAAGCACAAGTAGTAACAAGAACTCAATAGTACAGAGAATATTCAATCATTAATTAGAAATCTATATGCCTTGGTAATTGGAGCTATGTGAAGAATATAGAAAGTGTATATTCACATTTTGGGGCTCTCATGAAGAATATAGGTAAATAAATGAGAAATTATAGTGGTCGTAAGTGGCCTGCTCAGAGAAAATGGAGGAGGGTAACATGGAAACACACATACAGGACAATTTGAAAACTGTGAGATCATATGAGCAAATGGACTATAGTTGTTTGAGTTTTGTTACCTTCCAAACCTTCCAAATTTCTATGTTGAAATTCTGACTCCTAATACATTGGAACATGACTATAATGAACGTAGGCTCTTGATTTAAAAAAATCAAGTTAAAATGAGATAGCATGGATGTACCCAATTTTATTATTATCAGTGTCCTTGTAAGAAGAGGTAATCAGGACACAGAATATAGAAACAATCAGAAGACATAAGATAGAAATGACTAGGCAACCAAAACAAAGCAAACAAACAAAAAGCATGTAGTACCACATGTCAATAATTACAACATGTAGGAGGCTGAATGGGAGAAATGTTGTAGTATGAGACTACAAAGTAAAGTAGCCTACAAAGTAAAATCTTATCTCAAAAAAAGAAACACGGGGGCAGAAAGATGGTTCAGCATGTGAAGGACAAGTTACCAAAATGGAAGACACGAGTTTAATTCCCAGAACTCATGTGGTAGAAGAAAAGAATGCTGACCTTACCATGGATCATGCTTGGGGCGGGGGGGGGGATAAGCACATGTAAAAAGTAAAACTGAAAAACAACAGCCATCTATAAACTAAAGAATGATGTCTCAGAATCAGAATAATCCAAACCCTCTGATAACTTTACATCAGACTTTTGTCTCTAGAAGTGCAAGAATCTCTCCTGCTTGTAGCACTTAACCACAGCAGATCTATCAAAAGAATACAAGAAGTGGGGCAATAGAGGGCTTAAGGCAGCTGTGATGACGTATGTGAGACGGGCATACACAAGACTGACTATTTGGGCAGGAGTAGAAAGAGAGAGATGCTTATAGATAAGGGTCAGTGCCACTCTTGATAAGATTGTACAGTGCATATACCCCAAATTCTTTGGGAGCACATCCATTCAAATTAACTTCTCTTGACTTCACAATAGCCTTGAGCTGATGGGACCAGTTTGGTTCATAAATGATCCTCGGTTTGTTGAGATCTAAAGGAAAGCCCAGAGAGGTAACTGGCCATAGTCAAATCATATTAGTATTCAACATCTTAAGTGAAGAAACAACGTAACTCTTATCTTTATACTGGAACTGAACAGTTTTGATTATTGATGTCACCAAACAAAAATGCATATGTTCCCACTGTTAAAGATTAGCATAGAAAACAACAACAAAAAGAAAACAAAACTTAAGAAAAACTAGTGAGAAACAAATAATAACTGTGTGATTCAAAAGACACAGGAAGAATGATTGCTATGAACCCATTTAATCAAATCAACAGATAAGAGAGAAAACTGCAGTAAGAACTGTTTAGGGAAGAGTGGATAGAAGGTAAATTTAGTGAAACCGGCAAGGAGGAAGAGGGGTAAATCATGATGCAAATAATTCCACTTTAACCTCAAAGTCCTTAAATGTCATTAGTAGTGATCTATTCAGTCCACTAGGCCCACCAAATACAGCCCTCTTAGGATATGGGGTATAAGCCTCACTAGGAATGCTCTCAAATGAGCCTAGTCAAAATTACCAAAGTAGGGTCAAACTCTTACTTGGAGGCTGAGTATAGGTATTTTTCTGTTCTCCACCATCAAACTCTCTCCCCTGCTGAACTTTACAGTACACAGGTGCTTCAGTAACATCCATGCTCGCTCCCCAGAAAAAATAAAGACAGCTAGTCTTACTCAACATCGACTTACCTCTTCTTATTAGATAAGCAAACTAAAGCCAGAAAAGCCTACTACTCGTTCGTAATAAGGTTTCTAGGTGATTCATTTGGTGACAGGAGGCATTTGACTTGCTGAGCCTGCCCTCACACACATCTACACACTTGATGGACAACTGGCCTCCAATAGTGCCATTTCAGAACAGTCCAACATGTTCTTTATAGGGCTGTGAAAACAACAATTACTCCTCTGAGAAAGAATGAGGACTCAGAACAACAATTGCATTAGCTTCAAGAAAACAAGGAGCAGCAGAGAGATAAATGATAGTGCTATCCAGAAGGGGAGGCACGCTTTCTTCTAAAACTGCTTAGGAGAAACATCGGAGTCCCCATGAAGTTCCTATCAGTGTGTCGTACATAGCTATGTAAATGTAAGGTGCCACAGAGTGTCACATGCATGGGAAATGTCACTAAGCCAAAGTGCATCTGGTTTTGAGCAAATTCCAAGCAACAATACTGGCTACACCTGGTTAGACAGCAAAAATAGAGTTTTTAGGGGCATGGCATCCTTACATAGAATCCCTGGGATAGTCTGTTAACCATAGAAAAAAAGCTCCCCTGGGGACCACTGTGCAGGAAGATGTCTTCCAACCACATTACAGTGTTTCTTACTCCACAGTATTGATATATTAATATATTATTGTATATATCAGCATATATATATATATATATACACATATATATACGGTATTTGCTGTGATGTTACTTTTAAGATTGCCAAGGAATCAGTATTCCTTCTTCAATTTTAAGTCTTGAGACCAACACACTAGCATTCTCCAATCCTCAGCAGAGGGTAACACCCACCAAAAAAATTCCATGTTGATATATGAGTACATGAGAGAACAATTCTCCTTTGCTTCAACAACACAACACATGACACTGTAAGGAGAAAAAAACTCTCTATTTATGTGAATTTTCAAGGCAAATGTCCAAGGTCCAGTGTTGCTATGCGTCTCCTTTTTATATACCACACTCCCTGATTACATGACCATATTGAATCTATTAAGTTCATTAACGCAACATGCAACTTGCCTTCTAAAGTGTGAAAAAAAATGTTTGTGATGATTCAAAAATTCAAAACATGCAACTGGGAGGCAGAATTATTTTATTAGGGCCAGGTTTTGGTGGTAAAAAGAAACAATTTAAGAGTATACTAGAGCACTCTATATATTTCCCTATTCCATTCACCTTGGTGTTGTTGAAGAAAGGTAACTAAGGCAACTTGTGGGAAAGAAGAGGTGTCTTTCATGATACAACACTTCCTCAATCATCAACAGAGGCTAGATAATTGCAGACATATGTCCCCAAACCACAGCTCTTGATTTCAAAGCCACATTGTAAATTAAGACTCTGACTAAGCGAGGGTTGGGGATTTAGCTCAGTGGTAGAGCGCTTGCCTAGGGAAGTAAGGCCCTGGGTCGGTTCCCAGCAAAAAAAAAAAAAAAAAAAAAAAAAAAAAAGACTCTGACTAAGCTACCAAGGAATCAGCAGAACACGAACATTCACAGAGAAGATCTAGAAATGCCCATTTGCATACTCTAGAGATAAATGAAGAGGGACAACTTTGTGGCTTCTTTCCTAGGAGATACTTTCAAGACATTTTCTCCTTGCTAGAGTCCACCACACAGTCATGCTCCTTACCAATTCAGAGGAAGCTGGTCAAGTCTTATCAATCCTGATCCTACTCCAGCCTGTTCACCCAAAGAGAGTAAAAGGCACCACGTCGTTTACACTGCCTATAATGTTAGTATTTATAGGTTAATCATTAACTGGTAAAATTTTAAATTAATAATGTTCATTGTAAGAAAAAAGCAATCACAATAACATAAACACTAGTGAGTATGTATTCTCCGGTGAGTTCACAGATGCACCAGTCAAAATGCCCATAGCAACTTTAGACACAAGTTGATTAAATCCAAACACTATTGAAAAATATAGATAAGGTCTTAAAATGAAGAGAAACTTACTTTTCATGACCTTACTATTGTTTGAAAATTTGCCTTGAGCCTCTTCAAACCTGAAATGAACAAGTAAGATTACTAATTGACTAATTGAGGAGTTGCTTCTGTTTAGGAGTCACCGAGGTCTCATCCTTCCAGTTAAAGGTTTATTCTGGCCTGGGGTTCTAAAAACCAAGTATTTAGCTTCATCCCTCACTTCAGTTTCCCCCTAACTTGCATTTATAGTTCATAAATGCAGATTCTCTTTCCTTCATTGGTTTCCCTGTCTTTGTTAATGTCATGGTGAACATTACTGCCCTTCTAGTCTCCATACCCCAAATGAATCCTGTCTGATAATGGTGTTTAATCCTTTCCACACAGTGTTGGATATAACTTGCTAACATTTACCAAAGCTTTCGCTCCTTTGTGACCAGTTCCACCTGTATTTTCGTGAGACATCATCTAGCTTTTGTATTAGGGCAATGCCAACCTCATCACCCAGGAAGTGTTTCTTCTGTTTGTTTCTCTAGGTGATCTGTGGGAAATTGGCATCACTTCATCACTCAGTGCTTAACCATTTGAGCCAGCTGCTTTCTTTTATGTGTTTTGAAAGAATAGTTAAGTATGGTTCATCTTATTTAATAGGTACATAGAATTCTTTGTCTTTGTGCAACCTTGGTATTTCACATCTGTCCAGGAAGCTAACAAAAAGCCCGGTTTCCAGCAGGGGTTACTTCTTTTGGGATTGTTGGCAGTGAAGTCCCATAGTTCCCTAAACATAACATACTATTTCCACTGATTTTAGTTAACCTCCCAAACTTTACAGTAAGAGTCTATTGCAAAAGACACCACATCCTTGAGTATTAGAACATGGAGAAATCAAGCTGTTACTTTCCTAGAAGCTTTATCCCCACTGACTAGCTTCCATTGTACTAGAAAGTACTATGCACACTACCAGAGGAGAAACGGAAGCATCCATTATACCCAGCTGTAACCCTGGTAAGACACAATAATGACTCATGTGATAAAACAAATCCACTGATACAATGGTAGCACAATTACCATGGGACTAACCAAGCATGTCCTGATTGGATTTCAGTCAGGCTCCCAATCCTAGCACCATGATCAGCCTGAGAACTTATAGCCGTGTAGGCAATAGCCCTTAGAAGAGAGCCTATTACTAATACTGCCAAATGGACACAGTATCACACTGAATTCTAATGGCCCACCATTATACCTGTACATCAGTACATCTCTCAATACTCATCTTAGAAACTTATTTTCAATAGAAGATTATTAACACAGAGACCCATAACTGACCTAAGTTCTGAGAATAAAAGACCCCAGAATGTTCAGCCCAAAATTAAACAGATGTACGGCATTCTGTCTTCCCAAGGCTCAGAGATCATTGGAGAAGGACTCTTGACTACAAGGAAGCAATGTCTTCTGAACACAGGAGTGTAGCTGCACATATGAATTCGAAGTCATTGTGACAACATGTAAAAAGAAAAGCATGTGCAAGCCCAAGCCATAACAAATCGAAGCATATGGAAAGCAAACAGAAGTAGGACACAAAATCCTACCCATGAAGCTATGGCCAACTCTTACCTTCTGGCAAATGGAGAGATAGTTTTCTCTAAGAGTATCACCCCTGGTAAGCCAACTACAAGATGAAAAATGTAAGATTATTTGGGCAGCACACTTGGTCTTTAAGTTTGCTTGTTTCTTTTTCTTAAAGGACACAAATTTGAAAGGGGAGTGGACCTAAAAAGAGTTATGGAGGTGAATATAATGAAAATACATAAGGGACTCTCAAAGAACTAATTAAAATTGATCCATTTTAATCAATATTGTATGTGTGGGAATAGTGTTTTACCAAGTGTTACTTTATTCTTTAAATGTTTATAGAATCAGAACTAGAGATTTGACTCAAGATGGTTAAGAGTAAGTACCATTCTTGCAGAAGACCTGAGTTTGGTACCCAAAAGCCATGTTGGAATAGGAGATGGCTCAGAACGTTCTGTAATTCTAACTCCAATGGGCTTCAGCACCTCTAGGTTTCCAAGAGCTTCTACGCATATTCATAGAAATAGACACACTCAGATTATTTTATAAATGTTTACAGAATCAGTAGTGCTGACCCTCCTGTGATTTTAGTTTTGATAAATTCATTCTCTCTCTCTCTCTCTCTCTCTCTCTCTCTCTCTCTCTCTCTCTCTCTCTCTGTCTCTCTCCCTTGTCTCTCCCCCTTTCCCTTTTCCCCCCTTTTCCCCCTCTGCCCCCTCCTCTCCCTTCTCTTTCTTTCTCCTCTCCCTCTCTCTCTTTCGCTTTCTTCTTACTTCCCTCCCTCCCACTTTTGAGATAGGCTCAAATAGATACTTATCAATTTAATTGACATTTTTAAGAAACAAGAATTAGGTTTCATGCTTTCCTTTGTTGTGTTCCTGGCTTCAATTCCATTGTTTTCTGCTTTAGTTTTTATGAATTCCCTTTTCATGCCTGAATTGGGTTGTGATTGTTCTTCTTTCTATGGTTTCATGAGGTAGGAGCCTATTTAAGGCTTCTGTGTGTGAGTGTGGTACCTGTATTTTTCATCTTCATTTATCTCAAAACAATTTTAAGTGCTCTTGAGACTTCTTCCACTCATTGGTTATTTAGTGATGTTTTGCTTAATTTTGCAGTATTTGAGTATTTTTTTGTCTGCTTTTCTTCTATGGATATCTAGTCTTAATTGTATTATTATCCAAGAACATATTTGATGTAAGTTCTATTATTTTAAATTTGTTAAGATGGGTTTTGTAGCCCAAAGGTACTCTATTTTATAATTCTCCATGTGAATTTGAGGGAAATGTGGATTCTATTGTTATTGGATGGACTCTTCTATAAATGTCAATTTGAACCAGTTGATTGACGGTGCTTTTCCAATTATACCCTTACTAATTTTCAGCCTGCTTGATCTTCCAATTACTGTGAGGTATTAAAGTCTTCAGCTACAGTAATGGACTTAGCCACTTTTTCTTAAAGTTCTATTAGTTTTGTCTCGTGTATATTGGCACTCTTCTGCTAGTTGCACAGACATTAAATATTCTTATGTCTCCTTGAAAAAAAGACCCCTTTATAACATCTTTCTATACTTCTAATATTTTTTCTTGTTTTATAATCTGCCTTGGAACTACCACAGTTTATCCAGTTGTCTTTAATAGCATGATGTGCATCTCCATCACTTCAGCTTTAATATATACGTATGTCTTGTAGGTAAAACATGGATGATTCTTGTTTATATCTACTATGACAAGCTCTATCTTTCAATTTTTGTATTTAGACCATCGACATTTAAAGGAATTAGCAATACAATTAGATCAACAGTCTGTGCGTAAGTGCTTATTTATGACATATGCACATTGTTTTCTTTTGGTTCTTTGTCTCCTCTTTTGTGGTCTTTGTTCTGATTTTAAATGAGTTTATTATTCTTCTGAATTCTCTCTACTTTTGACATATCATTTTTTCAATTGATTGGTGTGTCATATCGATTGTAAATTTTAGTGTTTAAAATTTTAAGATGTGTGTTTCTGTCCGTTGGTGTCCGTGTTTAAGTCATAGGGCACTACTTCCCAGGTAAGGAAAGTAAGGTTCAAAGCAACATTACCCAGAGAATAAGTAAACATCAGTCATAACCAGTTCTGAAGCCTGCAAGCTACGACTGGTCTGGCTAAACAGGCCCAATGGTACAATTGTGGCACAAACATTGAAATAACTGAGTTCCCATCTGTCTGTTTTCACTGCCAGTCTATGATTGCATGCTATCTAGTGTTGTATTTTGTGGTTCCAATGCCAGTGTGGTTTCTTCTGACTTTGACTGTCCTGCTTTTCAGCTCACCCTAAATGTTCAGGCATCATGTATGGAACAATATGAAAGGAAGCAGTATGGCCCTCAGTTTGGGATGGCTATGAGCTACCTATATTTAATGTGTTTCTTTTTTATTACCAGAAAATTCAAATTCCTCTCAGGTTTTCTATTTGTCCTCCCGGTGTTCTTCAAGTTTCCTTTTATACTAGGTCTTAAATGGAGTTCACATCTTCTTTCGCCTCTAACCCAGTCTTGGCCCTTTGCTGGAGCTCTGTTGCTATAGTAATAAAATGTGATAGAACCAAGGTATCCCATCCTCACTTCAGTCTTCCAAAGTATGTGCCCTGCATTGTGACATTCACAACTTACCATTTTCCTTCTTTGTTGAAACAGAAAGTCTAGAGGTGACTGAAGCCAGACAGATAGTCTCCATCTAGGTAGAGAATGTCATTCCTAAAACCATTGTCTCTCAGAGCTGTGCTTTGTACCAGGAAGAACCTGATAGGGTTCACTCAATTAACCTCCCCGCCCCCCAAATAGAGACCATCTATCTAAGGCTGTGGACTCTGGGTCTATAGGAAACCTCCAGAAATTTATCAAAATTACCAATTAAGTGACTTCTTCTTCCAAGGCCATAATCACCTCAAGCCCAGTGGTTTTACTATGACAGAATCTAGCTTTACTTAGCCAAATCTCACTTTATAACTTCCTGGTTTCACTTGGCAGCACTTCTTTTCCTCAAGAATCTGTCAGAATCTTCCAATTGAAGGCAATCCGAAAGTTCTATTCAACTGGACAGTGTGTTCCCCACTCAACTAGGACCTGGCCGAACCCCCAACTGCCTCTGCCTTTTCTATGATCTATTCTCAAGCCATGTGGCAAAACTCCATACAGACAAGCTACCCCATCTTTGAAATAAAAGATGTGAACCCTAGTGCCAAATGTGTAAGTTCAAAGATTTGTGCTATCTTTTAACAGTCAGCCAATTCCTGTACACAAAGGGGAAAGAAATCAATTTTTGGACCAGCTTTGTTCTTGGGGGAAAGAAATCAATCATGGTTCTAGCCAATGCTCCTATTACCTCCTGGATGCTGGGTCCCTTCTTCACATCCCCCATGGCAGGTCCACATTAGCTGTATTGAACTACATTTCCATAGTGTTTCTGTCCGGGTTCAAGATTAAACTACCTTTTACAATCACTTCTCTTCTTAGCATCCTTAGATCCTTATTAGTTGCCCTCCCCCTCCCCAGTAAGGGAAGTAATTAGCTCAGAGAGCACAAGCTCCCTTAATGCCTTCGGAATCCTGCCATCCAATACTGATTTCTCTAGGTTCTGAGCTGCAACAGACCCTCTCTCTCAGCTTTTGGTTTAATTATTCTTCAAGGTCATCGCTGTGCCACCCTTTCCAAGTTCCTTTCCTTCTTTGCTTCTGTTTTTGAGCAGATTTTTAAACCGGCTCCACAGTTTTGAGTCATTACTAGCTCCAATCCCCTTTCACACTTATTACTTGGCCTATTTTTCTCCCCTGCCTTGCCTCATTCTCTGATCCACTGGCAAGATTGTTTCTGATTCTTTCAAACTTATTTGCCAGGTTGGGATTGTTCTGTGTTTTGGTAGCCTGGATCTTTTCTCTGAGATTTGAACTGATCCCGTGCAGCTTTGATTTAAGAACTGGGCCTTCCTTACTTCTCTGGTTTACAGCACAAATGTGTCTTTTCTTTTCAGCTGCTGATTGCAGCTCCAAGATGGACAGCATCCTTTGATACAGGAGATACTCACTGGGTCAGCAGGAGCCCTAGGAAGACAGCATCTCAGCCTCTGCTGTTTCAACAGCATCCAGCTTTCAGCGTTTCCAATCCATCTACTGATTTATTTCTGTCTTCCGTTTTGGCAGAAACCAGAATCCCAAGGTGAAAATGATAAAACAAATGCAACAATTATCATAATAATGCCACCTCCCACTGGAGAGCATCAAAGGCTTTTCAAGTACTTTCCTATAAATTATCCAATTCAGAAGACATTACATAACAGACTCTTTTTTTTTTGCTTTCTTCTACCTATTATTCTAATTATTTTCTATTTTCTTCCAAACTCCTATTGTAATTTCTGTCTTCCCCACTCATCTTGTATTGTCAAGCCGCATCTTAAAGAGCTATAGAAGGCACTTTAGAGATGGATCAGGATGCGGGAGGTACTGAGCATTGTCAAGTGACGGAACACAAAGCTGAGCATTCCGTCTAACACCTAGATGTGAAGCCAGAATGTACAATCTGTAAAGCACATGGAAGGATAATCAGAAAGCCATACCAGGAGAGCACACAACAGAAGCTGGATAAATGCTACAACTCACCGACATGCAGAAGACCCAAACACCCCCCCATCCATACCAGGTTCAGAGCAACTTCGCACCTCAGCCCAGGCCAAGAAAAATAGGTTTGCCCATAAAATAAGCTTCATACCATACTAGCTGTCAGATTTCCTGGGTTCAAATCTCACCTCTGCCATTCTCAGCTCTGTGGCCTTAGAAATGTTTTGTAACCACACTGACTCCATTTTCTTTCCTCTATAGAATGGAAAGAGCCATGTGTTCTTTCCCTCACAGAGTTCCATAAGGACAGAATGAGTTCATCTTAGTGATTTGCTTCAGAGAGTACCTGATACCTGAAAAACACTAGCTAATAAACTGCTGCTGTTATTATTGTTACTGTGATTATCGTTGCTATTGCCTGATGTCACAGGGATTTCTTCAGGAATGTCAGAAATGGAAAAGAAAACCCATGAGATCAGGATTGAGATAAATGGAAGTAGATCTTTGAGATGCAAACTTGGCTCCCAGAATTTCCTTCCAGGTAAATAGATACTGATATTTAATTCTAGGAAATAAGGAAGGTCCTAGACGATGGACTTTCTGTTACTTAATTTATACATGCTATCTAAAGTGTGGACACCTTGGAAATCAAAAATATTTTAGAAGAAAACAGTAAGTGCTAAAGTCTTAGTTTATTTTCTTGTTGCTGTGCTCAAAGACTCTGACAAAAGCAACTTAAGGGTGAAGGGATGTACTCTGGCTCAAAGTTCAGCTACAGTACATCACAGCAGGGAAGACAAGGTGGCACAAGCCTAAAACAACTGATTACATCACATCCACAATCAGGAAGCAGACATGGATGGAATGGTGCTTTTTACCTCCCTGTCTCTACTTATATAGTCCAGGATCCCATATAGGGAATAGTGCCACCCATAGTAGGCAAATGTTTCCCTACAATGATGCCCAGAGATCATTTTCTCAGGTGATTCTAGATTCTGTCAACTTAGTAATAAATATCAACCATCTACAATCTCTTGAAGAAATAATGAGCAATAAACACATGCTTCTCATGGGCTTTGTGGGGTAGACTTTCTACTAACCTAGCCCCAAAGCAGACCATGCCATTACATCAATGTTTGATGATGAATTTCTACATGATCTTCTCTTATCACATTATTAGAAAGCAGGAATGGGAAGAAAAAAATCCCTGACACCAGGATAATGTAGGTGAAAAGTAGAGTTCACTTTGGTTATGGGAGCAAAGTATTTCAAGAAGCTAAGCGATAATATCTATTCATTTAGAGCGAAAAATATTTGTCTAAGGAAAGGAAGCACTGCTTCCATGGTGAGGCAACAATATGAAGAATCAAGTATTTGGCCTTCAAATTCTCTAGTCTTCATTTCAGCCTAGATAGAAAAGGAGATTGAAGCCACATTCCCAGAAATATCATATTTATCGGCAGTGATAAATTTGGCAGAGTCTGAAGGGCTCATCTACACTTACTTTAGCAGCAAAGACTCGGAAAATGGGCAATTGCTTCTTCAACATGATAAAAGCATCCTGGAGTTGAGCAATTGATTGAAAAAAATGAGACTAGCCTACCAAAGATGAGAACTCTGGGAGCCCATTCATGTTCAGAGAAAGAATCCAAGCGTGGCTAAGAAAGGCAAGCTGACTGGTACTGTGAAAGGAACTGAGTAGACACTGCAAACTGCAGATCAGGGAGTGTGCTCGTGGTGAAGTGCTGATTCTTTTTTTTCCTTCTCTTAGATGACTAGGATCAAACTGCTTTGCTTGGAATTCTACTGGTCTACAGATCCATGTCTGAAGCCTTGGTTCTAATTCCATTTTTCTAAGGTTCAAGAGAACCAACCCGTGGTTGGTTTTGGAGGGGAAGAAAAAAAAAGTCTTTCAAGCTATTTTATTCCAACCCACTGAGAAGTTAGATCTAAGGAAATATTTCAATTAGGTCTGTACCTCTGCGACCTTTCAAGCAAATCAACAAAGCCTAAAAACTGTGATTAAATGGGTCTTTCAAACAAGGAAAGGTCTTTGTAGGGCCAGAAAAGACTTATCTATTTACCTATAGGTAAGGCAGGTAGAGAGGGAATTATATGTTATTCTATGGTTTCAAAAGCCATTGAGCATCTTCCCCTACTGTACTATACTGTGAGTAACTCTGTGATAGATCCCATTTGGTAGACCAGTTGACTATCATCTCCTTCACCGCTGTACTGTACAAACTTGGCTCAACCACATTGCTAACTCAAGGTCTGCAAACTCCAACGACCTGTTGACAGTACTATGTTTCCCTTGTTTATTATTATGTGTTGACATCCAGACACACTCTCAGGCAGGTCCTGAAGACTTCGGATTTTTACAATATTACAATTTCAGCAAGCTGGGTGTTAAAAATGGAAATTGGACAGACTGTTATCAACTTTAATCGACCATTAGAGCATCGGAGCCTGAAGGCACAGTATTTAACGGTTGGAATGGGGTGGTCAAGTAAAATGCTGTCTCTTTCATTTGGAATCTGGGAATAAAGCCAACCCAGATAAAAAGGGGGAGAAAGCCATTACTCTGACAGCTGTGGCAGAGCACAAGGATCTGTGTTACAAAGGAGGCCAAGATGCAAATATTTCAGTACACTTGGGTAAGGTTTGTCTACTAAATTCCGGTTTGCAGTTTTTGTGCATAAGGGAAATAAATACATGCAAACATGAAATAATGTCTGACTACAATGAAATCAATCAGTTGATATGAAAAAAATAGGTCCTGTGACATCATACTGCATGGCCAGATTTGGCCTCGTATGTGATCATCTTTCTGTGGAGTCATAGTTGTCCTCTTAGAGAGCCAAATATTTTGCTCCCCTGGTTTGGCTTCTTTGCTTCAGCCACCAGGCAAGGGTCTTCTGTGTATACTTTAGAGAATAATTCTAGAATCACTGTTTTTAATTACATCTGACATCAGTGAGCATTCACCTGTTAGCAGTCATCTTGGAAACTGCCCAAGGAAGATAGCTATCTTACCAGAAGGTCAAGATTTCTATTTTCTGTCTCTGTTAGCCACACCCCAGACATCTTCTGCTTTGTTAATGTGATTTTGCGCATTATAAACTTTCAGAATGTTAAACCGGGAACAGTATTTTTTTTTCTTTAAAACAAAATATATTGTTTATGTAAGAAGTCTAATGACCCATAGCAATCCAATTTACATGTAAAGTACAAGATTTCATATTGAATTAGTTTTATTACTTCACATATGAAAGATATTGAACAGTGGTAGGTATATTGTATTTGTATCAGAAAAATACGAGGGCAGATTTATTGGGCCATTGCTTAATAACATTAGAATCGATTATCTCAATGAGAAGCAAGAAATCTCTTTGCTATGGGAAGAAAGATCATTTCCACCACAACACTGATGCTCAATGGACCCTTTCCTGTCTCAACTCAGTCGAGTTCCTGCAGCTAAACAGTTAACAGGGTTTCCAAGTTAGGACATTAACTTTCTATCAGTAGAAAGGGAATTCTGTTGATTCCACTTGAAATTTAACAACACATTTGATATGCTGGGCATTATACCAAATATGAGGTATTTTATCACTCATTACTTTTTATGATAATTATGTTGACTCCTTTGGCCTCTCCAAAGTTGAGTTTAACGTCTTATGTTTTTCTATATTATAGAAACCTCAGATATGGTTTTTTAAATTTCACTTTTACTTCTTCTAAACTCCAACCATTAGCTGATCTCTTTATAAAGCAATTTTCTCTAAGTTATGAAATATCTGAAATATTTCCAGAGTGAGTTGACTTCTTTATTTTAATCAGAAATGTTCTACAAGTACTGTTACTAAGCAGGAAAACAGTTGGGTTGCTCTCAATTGTCATAATGTCTTTTCTGTGTCATCCCTTTCACCTTACCCCAGCAAATTTTCATTTATTATGATGGGAACGGTCCATTTATGTCATTTAAACCAAATGGAGATAAAGTACAATGTTGGTTTACCAAAAATTCAAAATGAAAAAGAGACAATAGTTTAAAGGTCAAAAACTTCACATTCCTACTTGCAGTAAATAAATAAATGACTCAAATCTAGATGTTTTACTTAGGAGTAAACAAAAGATAGTTCTAGGCACGGTTTATTTAGCTAAACATCATGCTGTCAGGTTCCAATTTTTTCCTACTAGTGTCACCACTTCATTTTTCATTACGGCTACAAAAAAAAATTGTATTTCCTTTATCCATTAGTGTGATAATTAGCAGCTAGCCTCGTTCCATCTTCTGGCTATTGTGGATATCTCAGCAATGAACATGGATGTGCATGTAGATACTTAGAGTACATTGACTTGGAGTCTTTTGAACAAATGCCAGGGAGTAGTACAGCTGGGTCATTTGGTGCTTTTATTTTTAGGTTCTTCATTTGTTTAGAATTTTGTGCTATCTCCATAGTAGCCGCACAGCTTTGCATCCCTAACTGCAGGAAGTAGAGGCTGCCATTTCTTCACATCCCCGCTTGTCATTTGTTTGCTTCATGGATAGCCACTCTGACTGGTACATGATGAAATCTGAAAGGGATTTTAACTTGCATCTCTCTCTGATAGCTAAAGATGTTGAAGGAACTATTCTTATATTTACTGGTCACTTATATTTCTTTTTTTGAGGACTACCTAGTCTTGGGTGATGGGGGGGGTGTTTAATTCTTGCATTTCTTCATCTAACCCAGATATCAATTCCCTTCTGATTGCAGTTGACAGCTGATGTTCCTTTGACTGTCTCCACTCTGGTGAGTGTGTCAGAAGCTGTCTAATTTTGGATTATCACATTTGTCAATTCTTAGGATTCTTTCCTGTGCTATTGGAGTATTTTTCCCCCAAAACTCCCTTGCTTACTCCCAGGTCTCAGCATTTTACATGTGTTTCCCTAGCAGAAGTCTTATGCTTTACACTAAGGACTTTGATCCACTTTGAATTGGTTTTTATGCAGGATGAGCAATAGGGATCTACCTTCACTCCTTTATAATAGTGAAAACTATGGATATAAGATTTTTGTTTCAGGAGCTCAGACATTGAAACTTATTTTCATCTTCTCATGGGTGAAAAAAGTATCCTTTCCCCACCCACATTTATTTCTTGGAGTAAGAGATGCTTCTTATCTTTCTGAGGTTCAGACTGCCTATGTTTTCCATGACCTTTCCCCTCTGAGACATCTAGACACAGTTCGAACACAACACTTAAGTAAACAAAGCTATATGAAGCAGTTAAAATATCTTTACTAGGAAAGTAAAACAGATTAGCGAGGGCTAGTATACTGTATGTTTCTTGCCACAACAATTAATGAGTAATATTCACTCTAGGGAAGCCATTCTCAATTGTAAGCCTCAACCCCTTTGGGATCACACATCAGATAGCCTGCATTTTACTAATTTACATTATTATCCATAACAGTAGCTAAATATAATTATGAAGTAGCAGCAAAATAATTTTATGGTTGGGATCACCATAGCATGAGGGACTATATTAAAGGGGCTACATTAGGAAGGTTGAGAACAACTGGTCTAGAGAGACAGTGTACATGGCTATATGAGTATTCATATTCCATGGTATTTAAATACACCCGTGTACCAGCCGTCTGCACAGTAAGGCCTAAGAAAGCATTATGCTATCAGTCATTAGTTGTGCTAGTTTTGTCTCCTTTTGGAAAAAAATAATATACTTAACCTAAAGATTAAATGTAGGGTTTTTTTCCTACAAAAGAAATGTTTCCCCTACTTCTTTGCTGTAAAATCCCAAGTCCAGATTTAGCTGCTCAGTCCAACCTCTGTCACCATAAACACTCTCCAGGTAGCAAAGGACTTGAAGGCAGCTGAACTTCTGGAACAAGTAAGTGAGTTCCCTAAGTGGATCATAACCACATGGTGACTGGTCTCCAAAATCAGCACTGTGTATCCATCAAACAAAGGAATCCTGGGCTGTCCCTTTCACTTCAGAGATTAACGTTACAGAGGAAGGAGAACTAATACCTAATCATTTCATGTTTGCTTTAGTGTAAGAGGTCCACTTCACGCCTTGACAAAGAACTTTTATTTTTAAGCTACTAAATTTTCTATTCTTACATGTTAGCTCCAACCTTTAGCACAGATCACAATCCCTTGTTTGGTAAGCATCCATGGCACCTCTCCTATCACAAAGTTTTCAATACCCCAGAATGTGTGTTTCATGGTCATTCCAGCTGGATTCTTTATGGATCACTATTGATGTTTAAGCCAATAGGCCATTTGGTAGAAAGGCCAATAATGTACAGAATATGCTTCTTTCAATGGAATTCATAGGCTTCTAGGGTAGGTAAATTCAATATATGATACAAGTCATAAGTACTAGGTTCTCTCTCTCTCACTGTGTGTGTGTGTGGGGGGGCAGCTTTTACCACCAAAATATAAAGTCCTTTTCGTCAGCTCCACTATACTGCATTATTAAGTCAGAACAGTGGATTTCCATTACTTAAATATTGTCCATAATGATTGAATAAGTACTTTCATTTCCTTGTCTATATCCAGAAAAGTCAGCTCATATGTTGGTATCTTCTACTGAAGAAAAGAAAAGCATCAATACAAAACTTCAATATTTATTTGAACCTGAAAGTCTTTGGTTTCCCATTGTTTGTTAATATGGAATACATTCTCACACAGAATGTAGCATTTACTCTCAGTTCTTCTTCAGTCTTTACATTTTTCTTGACAAGATCACAATAGCTGTTAAGAGAAACTATTAAAATGAAATCCACATTTGTTTCTTGGCTCGCTGCTATAACAAAATACTTGTCAATGACAGCTTAAGGAAGAAGGGTTTATCTGGGATTAGTGTTTGAGAGTTTAATGTATCTTGGCAGGGAAGGCCTGAAGGCAGGAGCTTAAGACAGTTACAGTATGCTTCCAATCAAGAAGCAATGCTAGAAGTAGAGCCCACAGGATGCAACCACCCTTTGGAATGGATTCCATCGCCTCCCTTATAGACACGCCCTGGGGTTTGTTTCCTGAGTGTTTCTAGATACTGTTGATCTAAGAATTAAGTCACCATTCCGCAACCTAACCCTACTACCACTTCTGCAATTTCCCACTACCGATTGGTCACCTCCGTCACTACATTCGTTCTTCTCTAAGGTGACAATTTGGCATATCTTATGCTCTCATGTTCCTTGGGCTAACCTTCTCACCCATCAGGATACTTTTTTTTGAGTCTACCTGTGAGATACAAACAGAGCAAGACCCTCCACCTTCTTCTTGCCCTATCTTAGGCAGGCCAGAACACAAACTCATGACATCTCAGAGAAGAGGAACATTGGAAGCACCGAAGGTGTGAGTGTAGAAGACAATGTGCTGGAAGGAAATGAGATCATCTGGGATTACAGGGCTTTTGAAGGCTACAGCACTGTTGGGAAACAGTCATTTGTCTGTCGTCTCACTGGTCAGTGTGATCCTCAAAGTCTAGCATCAGGATTTTCTTATCTCTTCATTGGAACATAATGCATAAAAATAGCATGCAAATGATTGCTTAATTAATTAACTAATCTATGCTACAAGATTAATTAAGTTCCCCCCAAACAAACTTCCATTTATCCAGTGGTCTAAACTAGAAGTGAGGAGGAAAGCAGTTTAATTGAATTAGTCCACTCTGAGGCATAAATTATTAAAAATACATCCATCTGAAGTAAGGCTTGGCAATGGTGCTTTTAAAAATATGCCCAGGAGGTTTTCATGAGAAGTCTGGCGTTGGAAACTTCCTGCATGCTGGCAGTTCCTGCTTTCCTCCACTCTCTTTCAACATGCCTCTGGCTATACTACTTTTGTGGTTTTCTCGAATAAACCTTCCATTCCCACGCCCCTCAAATAGTTTCTTGCAGAAACCTGAAGGGGCAGTATTATCCACCATCTGTCAACCCAACAGCTTCCATTACTATTCCCTCTTGCCTCCTGTATCTGATGATATCAGTCTTCCAGGTAGATGTTAGAAAATCGTTTCATTGCAAACGTGAATTAAATTACCAGAGTAAAATATCACCTCTACATAAAAAAAAAATCAAAGAATTTCTAGAAAAATCTAAGAACTTTGATGACTGATATATGAGGAAAAAAAATATACAAAGGTCATAAAGAGTCCTCAGCAGCAGGTCATCACCATGGTGGACTGGACTGATGTTAGTAGCCTTCATCTTTAATGTAAAATGCATTATTAAGTGGAGAAGGAGATCCATCCGAGTTTCCAAAGCCACTATTCCAGATGCTTTGATTCCAACTTCAATGATTCCCAGGGTCTCCGTATCTTCTCACCTAAAATAGCAACACAGTTTGAAAATGACCTATTCAGTGCTGCCGAGGTTAGTGTCTCCTTCTGGTGGACTCAAACTTGTCTCCTCTTTCTCAATTTCTACAAAAACAGAAATCTTAGTGACCTAACAGAGCAAGTGTGGGGCATTGCTCAAGGGCTCAAAGATGGATGTGTATCATGAAACCATCATAACTGTACACTCTGATGATGGACCTGCTGTACTTGTGAAATATTTAGAGCTTGGTCATTTAAGAGGATCTAAAATACCCCGACTACTTGACTTCTACATGTATGCCTTTTCAGACCAATTTTTATGTAATGGAGGGATATTTGTCAGGGTTAATTAATACACAGGAGGAAAAAGCTATCTGTGATTACAACAACTTCCCAGGTTCATTATAAATATTTTATCCATGTCTATGACTCTGCAATTCTGTCTTTGTCACTTAGGAAAGATTTCTAGATATAGGACTCAAAACTTCATAGGGATGAAAAAGAAATTGAAGACTTCTCATAATTCTTATATCCGAGACTCTATTGGGGAGAGTCTAAGAGACCAGGGGAACACCAGACAAGAGATGGCAATCTCCAGAAAACAAGGAAGGCCCATCAGCTCAGCATGTCCAATGCTGAGTCTGATTCTCTGTGGACAATATCTTGTAGGAAACTCAGGAGAAAGCTTTGGCAGATCTTATACAGCCCACAGAGAAGGAGAGGGCCATGTCAGGAGCCCTAGAATTTTTCATTTCATGCTAACCCTTTGGCTTTGCTATTTCTCCCATATTACCATCAACCTTCGTCCTTCCATCTGGAATCTACCCCCCAACCTTGAAAGTCAGGTATCAGTTCTCAACTATGATATCTTTCTCAGGATTCCTTATACCTTTGGTAACTGGAAGCTTCCATCTAAGTGGAACTGACTGCAAACAGAAAAGTTTCATCCACCCAATGTTACCAAAAAAAAGGAGTTATATTTTCTACTCATACCTCTCAAAGGACAAGAGAGTTCTGACTGTAGAATATACATATATATATATATATATATATATATATATATATATATATACTTTTATACACTTTTTCTCAATTTCCTTTTCATCTTGAGGGAGTGCTCTTCAATCTCTCCTTATAGAACCCCATTTCCTCTCCAGCTCATGAGCTTTGCCTCCTTCCCTTTTTGCAGGAGAGATATGGGTTAATAGCCAAATATTGTCTTTGGGTTCTGGAAGAAGAACAATGTCTGTGAACACGAAGATCCCATGGGCTTGTGTTCTATCACCATCTCGTATAACACTTTTGTATTTCAGATATGTATGTATGCATTGATCCTGTCTTTTCAAATAAATTATAGAACCTCTAAGGAATGAATTATGTCTTATTAGCCTTTGTGCCTTAGTGAAACACAAGCTTTCAATCATAGTTTTTTAAATGGAAAAAAAGTTTTAAAATATATACAAATAAAAGCCATTGGTTAAACTGACATTTCATTAATTCCCTCTGCAAAGGCCGCATGCTATGTCAGCAGTTACTTTGGCTACTGATTATAAAAAAGAGTCATTAATCTGAGTGAAGGCTTCAGAAGTGGCTGGGGTCTAGAACCCTGCTCCCGGGAAGATCGCCATAGCTTTGTGCTCTGACATCTTCGCCCTTCAGTATTTTCTTTCCATCTAGGCCAGCATGCTGATGCAAGGTCACAGAACTTAGGCCAAGGTATTGTCTTCCTGGAGCATTTTCACCTGAGAGCAGGGTCTGCAGTAACACCTCTCAGCTCACAAGCAAGCATCAACTTTGAAACATACATACAGCAAGGGTCTCCAGGGCTGTTTTTTTCTCCTTTCAGGCGCTGTCAAGAATTCCCTTCTAAGGAGTCTCCAGAGGCGAAAGCTCCACACCTTGAAACACTGCTGTGCAGCTCTGCGTCCTAGGCGGTGCTCCCTAGAAGTCACCTACATCACTGGCCATGAATGAGTTCCCGAGCACTGGACCCAGGACTGCTTTTGCTTCAGCAATTACATGGAAGTTTTGAGTCTGCCTCCTCTGACCTACCCTGATGTATTTTAAAACCAGATCTCAACATCGTAGTGATTTTTCTCTCCATAGCTAAACTTCCCTCCTTCCAGTTCTTCATTGTGTGACACTCTGGTGCTTCTTGTTGCTAAGTGGGAAAGCTGAAGATGGAACTCTGCTTATTGACTGACCTAATAACCTGCCACTCTCTCATAGATGCCGGCCAAAGACACGAGCTTTCTGGATCAGAGATAGAGGATTTCATGGCTCAAGGAAGAAGAGAGTAAAGTGTGGGTGAGCTTTGTGTACAATCCGTGCCCCTAGCTTTCACACACACACACACACACACCACAAAATTAATTCATCCTGTCAAAAATGACCTGTCCTTTAAATTCTTTATGACCTGTCTAGTGTCTGAGTTTGTGATACAACATGATCCCTGCTCTCCAGAGAAGTCCAGTACAATCTAATTCACTTTTGACCATATGAGAAAAAACACCTCAGCATGAACTGAGTGTCGTCACGGGAGTAGCATGCATTTTTATATGTACACAGATCTACATACTTACATGGGAAGGAGTCTATGCCCATGTAAAACAGAGACTATGTACTCGCCACCCAACACACAGCTCTATGCACAATTTATATGATACTAAGACAACTGTTCTCAATCTGTGGGTTGCAACAGAGGCTGCAAATCAAATATCCTACATATCAAATATTTAGATTACAAGTCATAATAGTGGCAAAATTATAGTTATGAAGCAAGAACAAAATAACTTTATGCTTATGGGTCACCCCAACATGAGGAGTTGTATTAAAGGGTTGCAGCATTGGGACAGTTGAAAAACACTGAACTAAGATGAGTCCAAAGCACAAGGGTCATAGGCCGCTGCCTGGACCAAGTGCTGTCTGGTTAGAGCTGGGGCAGATAAGAGAGGAGAGGAATTCATACTGAAGTAAGATAGGGAGAAGCTCCTGAGGCCACAGCCTCGCAATCCAGATATTGTCCTCATGGAACCCTTCAGGTAGAGGCTCTCAGAACAGCCCAGAGCCAATTAGCGGGCCTTTTTTCTTACAGACCAACACTGTACATCAATTTCTTATTTAGGGCTACCAAAGCATAACACCAAAGTTCTTCTCATTCTCATGCTGTACTTAGAAAAATCAAGGCCCACAAAAGTACTCTGTCCATGCCACAAGGCTCAAAAGTGCTCCGGCCCAAGCCTAGTACTCAAGCTGTCTGTCTGAATGCTGTTTTGATCTTAGATAACTTCTTGGAAAAGCTCAAGCTGCATCAACCAAACCTTAGCCAGAGATTTCCCCTGCCTCTGCTGCTATATCCATTCCCAGGAAACTTTATAGGTTGCAAAGTAAAACTTCCATGATCACCTGTGTTCTAAGGTAAGGCTCTGTCCTCTCCCATCATGGATAATTTCATGTTCCTAGGTGACCCTGAGCATCCTACCTTCTATGCCAAATCTCTGACCAAATGACATACAAAGCTCCTGATTTTTGTGATTCACTTTTCACTAGCAGTCTATCAAGGGGCAGAAGGATGTCAAGCATTCCTCTGGGATGTTACCAGGGACATGGCTCAACTGGGTGAGTACTGCTCTTACAAATTTGAAGATCTACACTTATGTCTCCTCTATTTCCCAGTGGTATGATCTCTAATAATTCATCTTATTTTAGCCTCAATATCCCTTAAAATGGACATGACAATTCTGTCCAACTACTGGAACTGCTGGGAAGTTTGAATTCATTAGTCAGTGTGAAAGGCACTCAGTGCTCCATGCTTGCCCCCTCCTGAGCTGGCCAGGGGAATCCACAAAGCTGGGAAGCATGGCCCCTGCCTTGACACATGCGGGTCTCTGCCTAACATAATTAAACAAATTATTAATTAGAGTTGAGATAAATGCGATGGGGGGCAGGATAGGTCAGAACCAGCTAGATCAGGGGTGGGTAACTGTGGTCTGGCTAGTTTTAATAAAAGAAAATTATTGGAACACAACCTCATTCCTTCATTTACAGATGAGCTATGGCCGATTTTACTCGAGAGCAGTAGAGCTGAGTACTAGAGATAGGGACCCCTGATCCCACAAGCCAAAACGAGTTACCATCTGGCCCTTTAAGAAAGGTCAGATGACCCTTCATATAGATGAATCAGGAGATAAGCCATACAGAGGAGGTAGGAAGATAAGCCTAGGGTTAGAAAATATGAGTCCTGTGAACTTCAAATCCAAGTTCCCAAATGGCTGACTTCATCTCTTGTCCTCTCATCTCCGGAAACAAATCTTCCCCACTGATAACTGCATCCTCCTCTGTATTCACAGTATCCTCCTCTTCAAAAATAGTCCCTTCCTGATAGCCTACCCCTGTACTGTCAACTCCTCCCTATTTCCTGTTCCTACCTTCTTTTTAGAAACAGGATTTGAAATGGAACCCAGTGGACCTCAAACTTGTCATTCTTTTGCCTCAGTTTCCCAGGGGCTTTGATTATAAGCATGTATTATCACACCCAGCTTCCCGGACCCCATTGCTCACTAACTTTCTCAATTAGAACCATCAACACTCTCTTTATTCATACAAAGTCATTCTTCACAACGTCTCCTTCACCTTCCCAAGTCTAGCCCATTCATTCTCTTTCATGTCCTTTGTCTTTTTCTCTCCATGTCTGTGTCCACTGTCTGTTTCAGGCCCTCCTTGGCTCTTACCACACCTCTGCGTACCTCTACTCCAACACCTAATCATTCTGACTCCAAGGCCCAGTCCTTTTCATCTTGCTCCCATTCTACCTTTACTGTCTTCATTCTGAAACTCAAATCTAGCCATGTCACTCTACTTCATAACCTATGTCAAGGATTTTCAGTTGTTTCAGCATGAGAATCCAGACTTTCAAATTCTGCATGATTTGTCCTGACCCATCTTTGTTTTAGTCTCATGTAAAGTAGGGCCTTTTATCCTATAGACACAATAATTATTTTTCTTCTTGACTGTCTCATATCTTTGGATATACTTCCATATTGCATAACTGCTTCAACTCTGAATTCTCAGAATGAAATACAAACCAATAGATCATTTTCCCATCTCCTTGCAGCTAGAGTGCAAGTTACCTAAGGCGATTTAGGGCTCACAGTTCAGAGGAACTCAAGTCTTAGTCTAAATCTGAGACCAGGAGCAAAAGGAAACATACAGGACACAGGAAGGACCTGTTTGTGAGTGGAGCACAAACATTAGTCTATAAAGTGCCACTGCCTAGCACTACCCTATGAATAGTGAAAATTATCACTACTGTATCAATCAAGGGAGGAATGATGACTCCTCCAAACTACACAGCATCTTCTGTAATTGCATGAACTGTTATTGGGTCCATAACAATAAGCCTAGAGTTTCTGCACTCCCGGAAATTATCAGTTCCTCGATCTTTAACAAATTCATTTTTCTGCTTAATCTAAGAGTTCATAAAAATTTTCCAAAAGTAAAAGTTGCAATATACTTGTGAAGTCTTTTCATATCCAATTCCCAACCAGTGGGAATTTCTCCATCTTTTCCCATCTTCCATGCTCACTATACTCTAACTCCCACCCACCTACTCACCCTACTCTACACACCTCATGACATATGTGAATGCTCACACTTCCCTCTCCACCTCTCTTTCTTCCATTTCAACAACAAATTCATTCATTCATCAAACATGACATTCATATAAATGCCACACTTCTGTGTCTTAGAAATATAGAAGATAACAAAATAAAAACAGTCCCTATCTCTACCATGCTTATATTTTAGATAATAGATAAACAGTATCTATTTATCTATTAGAAGGAGGAGAGTCACCTCCTCGTATTCACTACCCAGTGGGTACCACAGTGCTGAATACAGAGGATGCACTTAGGACATGCTCACTGATTTGTAAATGAGAAATAGGTCCTAAGCCCTGATTACTATCAACTCTGCCTACAGCCAAGAACTCACTTCATTGTGTCTACCACCCTCTTCTTGAGTTTTGCTTTACCAGCAGCACCATGGCTGTGAGAACAGGGAGACTCTGTGGTGTGCCCTAGTCATGCTTCCCTTTTGGTAAATCCCTGGAATAACTACTGTATTCTTTTTAAGTCATGTGAGGCTGAAAGCTGGCTAATTGAGCGCTCTGGTTTCTGGATTATCTGTAGCCAAAGGCATTGATGTACTTCTTTGTATCTTTTTGGTGTAACTTATGCTAGGGTTGGAACATAGTAGGTATTCAATAGATTAAGCTTAACATAATTTGAGATATATATATATTATATATATATAACACATATACATATATCCACTCAAACAGAGCATCGAAGAGAGCCACTAGGTCTAATTTTTGCAGAAAAATTCAGAACAGCCTCTGATTAGTGAGTTCGCTCCATTTCCCAAGAAATCGTTTTAACCTTTAAACACAGAAGGTCAGCATCTCCTCTCTCTGCTCATGCATAATTCCCCTGCCCTCTGCTCTTCGGCGCTGCAGCTCCCTGCCTGAGAGAGAGAGACAGAGACAGCAGGAGGAACAGCGCTGGTGCTCAGAGGCCCAGGATGCCTCCCTGGGATTCTCTAAGCCCTCAGAATATGTTGTCTCATTTGCTACATTATTAATAAAATTGCAAGAAGTTTTGGAGAAAAGTTTTTCCCCCACCTACAAAAATTAGCATTTATCCCACACACACACTGTGCAAAACTTAGGAGTAAGAACATTAATAAAACAGAAAAATGTTCCCTTTGAGCCGTATCTGGCAGCCAATGCCATAAGAGGACTTTGAAAGAGAATTGGGATGGGTCAAGTTGGACACTTCAAGGTGATGAGGTGATCTCTGTGGGTGGCCCCACGGTGGCCAGAAGAAATCCAGCCAGTCTCAGCATCTGCCGTGCTAGCACAGATGGTGTGTGGCAGTGTTGGAAGTGGTCTGTGATAGGGGCTCTGTGCACGGTCAATGACTCACAAAAGCTAGAGATGTAAAATTGCCAAAATGAGGCCAAGGTCAGAAAAACTGGAAAGGTATAGAATGGTCTTCATGAATGACCCTGCAGTTAGGTGAGGTCAGGGTATGTACCAAGGTAGAAACCTCTGAATGAGGCACTCTGATTGGTGGAACATAGTTTTTGTGAACTTCAGGATTTCAGTGCTTTTTAGCAGCCATGTTACTCAACTGCTTTAGATAAACAAACGGTGAACCCTTATCTCATTGCCTTGCTTCAGCTTTCGCCTCTATCACTTGCTTCTGGCTGGCTTAAATCATAGAGCCCACTCTTTTGTGTGGCATGCTCTGAGCTTCACATTGTAATGCATTAAATTATTAGAATGCAAACCACCTAGCGATGATGTCATATTATTCATTGCTTTATCCCTCACCCCTGGATCAGTACCAGGGACCATAGATATTTATTGAACTTATAAATGAATGCGGTGTATCCTGAACTTAGACTCTTAAGTCATCTCACTTAAACCGCTTATGGGTTAGGATTACCTGGTCTGTATTTATACAATTATGAGTGTTTTGCTTTAAACGGCAGCATTTTATCTATTGGGTTTAGGTCCATTTTCAACTCTTGATTCTGACAAAAGCATGATTTCTCCCAACTCATGTCAATTTCCCCTAAAACCATGGCAATATGCCATCACCCTCCATCCAAATTGTTGATAAATATTGAATAGACTGAGCCACCTGACATTCCAACAAATATGTCCCCTCAGGCTTATATTAATTGCCCTAAGTCAATTGCACCAAGTATTATTGAGATAAATACCCTCCTTTGCAGAAAGCAGTTTGGAGATCAAGTGACCAGATGAGGCCTTCGTTTTAAACAAGGGGGGGCGGGGGGTCACAGGGCAGAGAATGTGATAGCCTCTCTTTGGCATCATACCAAGAGCAGTTATGAGCTCAGAATCCTTGGCCAATAGAACAAGTGTTACTCAGGCTCTGAAAAGAGGCCCTCTGCAGTGAATCCGTGCTTCTTGAGAAACAAACACCCACATACAATAAAGAGGTAATCTTTACTGTCAACCACACTGAAATTAGACTCACCTAAAACCCACATGAGTGTACCTGTGACAATATTCCCAGAGAAGTTTAAATGAGGAGAGAAGACCCATAATAATGTGGGTAGTGCCACCCGATGGGCTGGGAATTCAAGTTAAATAAAGAGGGTGGGATGAAAAAGGCTAAGAAGCTGCAGCATGCATCTTTCTCTATTTCTTGAATAGGGACACAAAGCTACCTTGTGCTCATGGTCCCATGCTTTCCCCACCTTCATGGACTGTATCCCCTCAAACTGTAAGCCAAAAATGAAAACTTAGGTTGCTCTGTCAGAAACGGAGTCAAAGTTCTGAGAAAAGTAAATAGTGTAACGGACCAATCCACAGGCACATTCAGCATTATTTCTTCTGGGTAAGTCAGATCCATACATCCACAAAGCTTGTAGATTCCTCATCATTTCCTATCTCAGATAGGACCTATGTCCAGCAATGGTAAGGCTTGGGAAGCCTGCTCAGAGCCCTAGTTTCCCATCCCCACCCTCTCCTTCCTTCTGTGTCTTCCTGAGGCAGCCAGTGCTTTCCTGTGCTCTTCATTTCCCATCCCACTGAGACTTGTAAACTTATTTAAGCAGGATGCCAGTGCCAAGAATACGCTGGTAAGCTCGAGCCAGAAAATACTCAAAAACAAAAGAGAGGTCTCCTGGCAGTGCTGAAAGTAGGAAATCTTTGGCTCTTGGTGACTAGTTCAGAATTTACAGAAATAAAGAAAAAAATGTGTTCTGAACAAGCCAGATTCAGGAGTGAAAGAAGAGTCTTGCTGAATGAATAAATAAACAAATAGATGAATTTAACAAATAGAAGGTAAGTACACATAATAAGGAAAAACACCGGTAGTTCTCTTGGCTGACATTGATTCCAACAGAACATGAGGAAGAATTACACACAGTGCCTCTCTTCATATAGTGAGGAAGCAGAAGTGATTGAGTGCATTTGAAACCATCCTCTTCCTGTCCTGTTCTCCTTCTCTCACCCCTCAAGGAGTTCCCTAAGTACGCCATTCTCAAGTATCCCTTTCCCAGGCTCTGCTTCATCTCCTGGAGATGCTAGCCTCAGAGCACATACTTCCACAGAGTTCTGTCACAGTGTCTTAAGTAGACCATTGGTTTACATTCTCTCCCACATCACCATCTAAGACTTCTTCTACTGCAGACTCCTCAGGATGAACAGTCAAGATCGTGTGGTGATCATGATGGCTGGCCTGTCAAAATGCTAAGGCTCTCCAAGAGTAGACTTTCTGGAGTCCCTGTTTAGATACAAGGTGAGCAGCTCTGCTAGTGAAACCAAAAGAGACACAAGTGACTGAAAGCTGCCAAAAGAGTGTCTTCAATTATGGGAACAAAAGCTGCTGCCGCAGTCATTAATTATTCATGGGCAGATTTGGGGAAGAGGAGGAGGCAGGTGGCAAGACAAGCAACAGTAAGATGGGGACAGAAAAGGTCCCAGGTGCTTGCAGTACTGGCTCACTGGGTGGTACCCACCTTCTGTTTCAGGAAAAACGCTACTACAGGCTGATGTCTGTCACACCGCTTGCTTCTAACCTGGAGGCCTAGGAAGTCCCTGGAAATAAAAGCACTTGTCCCCTTAGCCAGCTCAGCTCTAGGTTTGGAAGAATTTCTAGCAATGGGCGCATCACATTTGCTGGGTATGGCATGGAGTTAGCTCCTGTGCAGGACCCCTCTAGAAAACCTCCTAGACACCCACTTCCTTCTCCATGGGGCCCTCCATGTATCCACCTCCTCTTTTTTATACTATACCCCACAGGCTTCATAAGAGGTGACCACATCTCCAATGTCACATAAAATGCAGAACAGAACAAATGCAAATTCCTGTGCCTCTCACATCACAAACACACACACATGTGCACACATACTCACCACCACATAAAATATACATGAACCCCCACATATAACATATGTAACATGCAATATATATGAGAGAGAGAGAGAGAGAGAGAGAGAGAGAGAGAGAGAGAGCACAAGTAACAACACCCAGGTTTGATGCCTACATCTCTACCCACTATTCTTTCTGAAAATAGGAAAGAAATAATCTTTCTCCTCATTTACCCAGCCCTATTCTTCCTCTTCTCTCCCATACCCCCTACCTCTCCAACACTGCAGAACTCTTCCTGATATCATTCTATTGTGCTAGAATTTTACTTCTTAAAAATAAAAAAGATGGAAAGAGTCACAACCATTAAACCACCTCGCCTCCTCCCTACAGCAAGCCCAAGCATTGTCAATGGGCACTCCTTCAACCTCCCTGCAGTGACCAGACTCCCTGATGTCTCCTGGACATCTGAAAAAAAACCTGGCGTGTGCTCCAGAATCCCCCTCTGCTGTTTTCTAAGGAAAGTCAATTTTTGCCTAATCATACCATCTTCTCGCACATTCAACTTAATTTCTCTGTCAGCTTGTCTTATCTTTAAAATTTGTTCTTCAACAGTAGGTCCTACTCTCCCTTCTTTGCTAGTTCATATTCCTGGCTATCAATGCCCATGTACCAATAGCCCTCACACCTGGAACTGCAGCCCAGTTCTTAGTCCTGTGGAGTTTTCAATTACCTTCATGAAATGGTTTTCTTCTTGTTCTTTACCCTTAATGTTTCATAGTGAACTATCAATTCTAGCCAACCAATTGCCCACATACGCCAAGACCTTGAAAAAGCGCATGACCCCTGACTTTCAATCTCAGTTTTACTTATCTTGCTGCTGTGCCAAAATACCCCGGAAGGGCAACTTAAAGAAGGAAGAGGTTATTTTCTCTCCCCATTGCAGGATACAGCCTATAGCCCTTCATGGTGGGAAGAACATGAGATGGCTGGCTGATGCCGTTGCCACCCAACCGTGGAAACAGGGAGAGATGAGTGCTGGTACTCAGCTCACTTTCTCCTCTTTACAGTCTTAGAACCTTTGCCCATAGAATAGCATCACCCACACTTAGCATAGCTCTTCCCACCTCAGTTAATCTACTCCAGATAATCCTCTGCAAACATCCTCTGGATCTGTGTTCCGTGGTAATTGGCGATTCTGAATCCTAATAAATTGACAGTGAAGGCTAATCCCCATATCCTTCTTCTGAATATACAAACCTCTGTAGGCTGTGTCTCCCAACATTCTCTCAAGTCCATCTTCTTCCGTGTTTCTTAAGCTGGTGTCTCTGTCATCTGACCCTCTAACATGGAATGGCCTTTATCTAAATGGGTCCATTTCAACTCTGGTGCCTGAAGTGTACACTGGAGCTGGTTTCTCCTGAAGCCCTTTTGCTAAATGTCTGGCCATTTCTGAAGTCCTTCTCTGGGAGATGCACACTCAGAGAGGGGAAACTAAATAGAATTTGACAAAGTCACGGGCACAGAATTTATTGGTCCTTACAGTTGCTAATCCATTAAATTATACCTTCAGAACTTGGAGTTAGTCCTTATGTGAATCTCTGAATCCAGAGCTTAGTTTTCCTCTTAATTTTCTTTACATAATTTAGTCCTATCACTTGTTTTTTTTTCTTTCTTTCTTTTTTTAGTTCATTGATTTTCTTATCTTTTTGAAGTCTCATCTTCAGAAACATTCAAGTTCATCACAGGAAGCCCCCACCAACTGCCTGTCTGCTGCAGTATCTCTAGTAGTTGGGCCTAATAATTCAAACCTCCAAAAGCCAGGTAGATTAATTAGTAGGGGATTATTTGTCGTGTTTTAAAGCCAAAAATCCATGAGTAAGGTGGCTACAAATTGAGTGTCTGATGAAGTTCATCTTCTAGGTTTGCAGAAGATCTTCACTGGTGTCCTTGCATAGTAAGGAAAATAAGACTCCTCCCTTTCCTCCCCCTGAAGTAAATCATTGTCCCCTTCATTAGTGAAGTACCTCCCGAGGCCCCACCCCCTAGCCCTGTCCCATTTCAGGACAGAGCTTCAGCATCGAGGAGGTAGACACAAATATACTATGCATGGGATACAATGTATCCCACAGTCTTATATAAAATGGGCACATGGGATGTTCAATAAGTGTCTATAGAACAAATTAAGAGATGGGTGGTATTTTCTGGCCAGAGTCAGTTCTATCAACAACCATTTGAAAAAAACAAAAAACTTTACCATTATCTGTCCACAAGCATTTACCAAGGTCATCTTAGTCTGAATACAAGGGGAATGGTGGTGCACATTTTCTACACACACAATCATCTGGGGAAGGAATACATTGAGCTACTTTAGTCCTGGATATTCCTTCTCTGTGGTCCCTGCTTCTTGTCTTCATTAGACATCTTATTGTCATTCAGTCTGAGCATCAGTGTGGCCTTCTGAATGTGGCCATGGAGCCCACGCACCATTAGAATGCTGGCTTTTAATCTTCTCTACAACACTTACCACTATTGAATTTTTCATGTTTACTTTTCTGTATTCCCCCATGTATTAATTTTCTGTTGCAGCAAAACAAATTGCCACAAACTTAGCAGCTGAGAACAACACCCACTTATTAGCTCACAGTTCTGTAGACCAGAAGTTTGGGCATAGAATTGCTTAGTGCTCTGCTGAGAATTTATAAGACTAGAATCAGGACTCCAAAAAAAAAAAAAAAAAAAAAACATTCTCATCTAGGGCTTCAAGTCTTCCTCCCTCACAGTCTAACTACTGTTGCAAATAGCATAGCATCAGAAGTTGGTAAGGATGAAGACAAGAGGATTATTTTATCTCAAGAGTTCTGGTCCAAAGCCAAAAGACCACATCTGGTCTTGCTAGCATAATCCCATGGTAGCAGAGCTTAACAAAAGACAAAAAGCTTGGGTGTGTGTATCTCTTGGTCTATGCCCTTTTTCTTTATTTTTAATGATTTATTTATTTTTTTATGTGCTTTGGACTTTTGTCTGCATGTATGTAAATGTGTCAGATCGCCTGGAGCTGGAGTTACAGACAGCTGTAAGCTGCCATGTAGGTGCTGAGAATTGAACTAGGTCTTCTAGAAGAGCAGCCAGTGTTCTTAACCACTGAGCTATCTCCATAGCCCCTTCCCCTTCTCAAAAAGCCACCATCATTCTATCATCTTGATGACCTTATCTAATCCTAATCCAAATTTTCCACTTCTAAAGATGATTCTGGAATAGTTTCTTCTATTATAATTTTAATACTTCACACTAAGGACTAAATTTCAACAAGAGGTTTTAGAAAGGGCAAGCCATAATTAAACACCATAGCAAGAAGATTTCAGTTCCTAAGGGTCGTAGGACTAAGGTTTCTATGAGCTCCAAAAAGTTGTCCTCATTCCTTGACATGTGTCCTCCATCTTCAAAACTAAAAGCAAAGAATTCTCCTCAAGCGAATCCCTCACATACATAGAGTATCCTTCATCTTGAGAAAGGATAAACCATTGACTCTCTTGTCAGTCAGCTTTGAAGTCAGTGTTGGCATAAGAATAAACCAATTATTGGAGTGACTGTCACATCATAATCTCCCTTTCTGGCCACACTCAGGGGAATATGTATATGGCATGTCTTGGAATAAGAATCTTGGAGACTATCTTAGAATTTTGTGTACTACTGTAAAGTACAGCTTTGCCTATCCATAAAAGCCAACATTTATAAGAGTGCTTCCAACTACACAAAGAATGTGCAGACAATAAAACTACCACATGGAACAGTGAGACGAACCAAGGAGAATGCTCAACATTCAGAGGCAAGTTGGGCCCAGGAGCATGACCAGACTAGAAACTTCCTGCCACTCCAGCCAACTGACTAAGAAAATGAAAATCCCATTTGTCTTAAACCAATCACAACCCACCTGTATCTGCAGAATGTCACAGAGAGCCTCTGGGTTGGAATAGCTCCAGCACAGAGGGTTTGGCCTAATGCTGATTGCATTCTAATGCTAATTTGGGTCCCCAAAGCTGCTTACATGAGTGTCCACACTTAAGACACTGAAAGACCAAGCTCCAAATTGGGTCTGACTGGTAAATAAAGATGCCAACAGCCAATGGCTGGGCAAACGGAGGCAGCACCTTAGGATTCTTGGATTCTCTGGCTGGGGACAGAGAGGGAGGAAGAAGGAGAAGATCATGCCAGGAGCGTATGGAGGAGAGGAAACCACCATGCCTGAGAAGAGTCGAAGACAGGGAGATAGAGCCACCACGTAAACGTGCTGGGAGAGTGTGGCCCAAAGGGATACCCAACTAAGGTAGAACATAAAATTTAGTAAGTAATTTCTTGGGATTATCAGTGGGAAGTGGATTGACCAATGGAGGTTAGCACATGGCCCAGCTATTGTGCTGTTTAAGGTATATCAAATTATAAAGAGAGAGAGAGAGAGAGAGAGAGAGAGAGAGAGAGAGAGAGAGAGTGTTCTTTTGGGAACCCAGAACATTGACGCAGTAGCTAAACTCCACTACCAGGATTTTTTAACTAAATATTTCTTTCAACATGTGAATATCCCTCAGAACCTGTTCAGTACTTTTTGAAACTGAGATCTGAGGCAAGTAGTAACTAATGGGGTTAGTCAGTGCTGGGCTAGTCATTTGACAGAGTATGCCAGAGAAAGAGGGAAAGGGATAGAGAATTTCATTAGCGTTGTGCAAACAAATGAGCACACATTTACCCACTATTACCCACAAAAAATAGAAGGCATAAAGGCCTATAAGTCAGATAGCATAGAAGAAAAGATGATGGAAATCACCAAAACCAAGGAGGTAATTCTGCCTCAGGCAGAGTACTAGTGGGGGAATGTGAGTATCCACATCCCATTAAGTTGTCAAGATCACTTTCTTTTTGAAACATCGCACAGAGAGCCACAGGAACACTGGATCATCCCAACTGTCCATAGTCCTTACTTCTAGAAGTGGCCATTGTCAGTACCGATCCAGAGGAAATGATGTACACTAGTATTTCTGGTAGAGATGGCACACAACACCTCTTCAGAAGGGGAGCAAAGTATATTTGGCAGCTGGTAAGATAAAAGGTGGCCATTTTCCACAGGCTGGGCTATCATTACTAACACAAGTACCTTTCAGGTTCATGGACAAAAAAAAGTATTGTTCTAGTTATGATTTCCAGAAAGACTTTCTGTACACCTAAGATAGACTAGAAACTTATGAAACTCCTTGCCCCATCTGGGCCCCCTTCCCACTGGGGAGATTAGCCCTCGGTGGGACTCGGAAAGCAGCCTCAAAGGTGATAAGCAAGCAGGCAGCAGGGCCTGGGAGAAAAGGAAGCTGGGATTATTCATCAGGGAAAGACAGGCAGGCAGGATTTCATACAATCTTCAGGTATCAGCAGAGTTCTTAGGCAGTGCAGGCTAAGTCTTGGCAGTGGCTACAGAGGATAGAATAAGAAAAAGAGCTTAATCCCCAGCATAGGGGATTTAGGATAGCTATGGGGGAGAATTTCCTGATGGTGAAAGTTGTTAAAAGTTGCAATGAATGGTCTCCAGAGAGAGTCAGGACTGCTCTGGAAGCTTTTACAAGTAGAAGAGATTATCCTCTGGCAGGGCCAGCTTATCACTAATCCTGCCTGAAGGCAGGGGAATGGACACAATGACCTCAGGGTCTCCTTCAGACTGGTAAAGCAGGCCTTCCCATCAGCCGGGCGGCTAGCACTGCTGAGCAGGTGATACGCTTTAAGGAAGGCTCAGAGTGTGCCCAGAAATAAGGAGGAACTGAACCATGGGAGGCCTCCTTCATTTTTCCTTACTACATTTTAGTCACAGCTGCCTTGCCCCAGTGACCAAGGTCCTCTACAATCTCACTTCTATTCAAGGGCACTTTAGACAAGAAAGCTAGCTAAGAGCATCCTAAACTAGAGCAGAGGTGGTTTTCTCCCCAGACTGCAAAGTACCCAGATGCCAGGGATGTGACTGTGGACTTCCCTGTAGAGGTTTCTGCAGTTAACGAGCATTCAGTCCACCAAACAGTAGTTGTGGGGAGCCAAAGGACTTCTTCCCCCGACTGGTCAGGATGGAGAAAGAGGCTATGCTGCTCCTAATAGTTCCCATGTGTGCTTCTACCGCTTGATAGTCAGGGGATAAGCCACCCGATCTGGGCCCAACCAATGCAGAAAACTACAACTTCATGTATTACACAGGGGACAGCAGTGGAAGCATAGTACAGGCTGAAAGGGTTAATAGGCATGCAGAGTCCTGCTGAGATGTCTTTGGAGGATTCTGGGCTGTGTGTGGCTTGAATGATGAGGAAGATTTGAGCATCGGAAAGAAAAGAGGTCACTGAAGCATTTAAAAAGTGCTGTCAGTCATAGGAAAGACTCTAAGAGCTACAGTCAATTCAGTGTCTTTGAAAACGTCTATTCAGTGTCTTCAGGATGTGGGAGAAGGGATGATGCTTGGGTTTCTGGAAATTGGAGCCATCTCCATGCAACATGCAAAGATGAAACTGGGAATGAACACCTGCCCTGTTGTCAGGCCAACCTTCCCCTTGACCCACAACATCATTCCTTTATGGGATCTGGAAAGGTTCTTCCCACTGCTCCTTTAAAAAAAAAAAAAGACAGTGTTTCTCTGTGTAGCCTGACTGTCCTGGAACTTATTCTGTAGGCCAGGCTGGCCTATAGTCTGACCTACCTACCTGGGTGCTGAGATTAAAGGCCTGTGCCATCATACCTGTTCCCATGGCTGGCTCCTTTGTTAAAGCCCAGCAGGTATCCTATCCTAATGTGTTTTCCTGTCCTTCATATCTTCCCTCCCCTTTGCTCAACACCATATCTACTTCCTACTATTCACTACTTTACAAGACCAGGACCTTCTATCTTCCCCACGATCAGGATCCTACACCCAGTGGGCTCACTTCAAAAATAGTTTTCCTTTTGTAGGCTTAACATCCCAGCCTTCAGGTCATTTCTACCCAGACTGCACTGCCCTCAGTCAATACAGGTACAGGGCTGAAGAGATAACCATAAATATGTAGGAGAAAGGAGCAAAGAAGTGTATTATTCTATCCATCGCATAGTCTGGAAACAGACTGCAGCTTGTTGCAAAGGCATATTAAGCATGCAATCAGCAGCATTCTCATGCCCAAATAAAGCTATTTTCATTTCATAAAGCAAGGGAGCAAGTCAAGTCATTAGGGAAACAGAAATGCGGAACTTAAATGCCTAATTGGAAGCTCTATTGCACTTGCAAAGTACCTTTGGTTTTTCTAAAAATTCAAGGGAAACACATTGAGCTTATAATTGCAGGAAGATCAATGCCATGTTCCTTCCTGCATTAGCACAGAAGAAAAATCCCTTCCTGTGGGCTCCTGCCCAGCCCAGCTAGGTTGTATAAACATCTGAGACCCAGAGAGAGACAACGGGCTCAAGGAACTTTGAAAGGAGAACACAAGTCCTTTCCTTTTGCCCTAAATGCAAAAAATCAACGTTCATGGTATCAATCTGATTCCTGGAGTGAAATTCTTCTACATCCCACCAGGAAAGATTAATGCTTTGATGCACCTAGTGGTCAAGTCCTATGTTGCAAACACAAGGCTAACCCATGTCTTCCAACCTCAGGGACTTCACTTGCAAAGCACAAAAGTTAAAAGAGGTCAGAACTTTTCACGCTAGGGTTCCATGAGTTGCCCTGGGGAGATGCTGATGGGAGGTAGTCTTACAGAAAGTAAACAGATAGGAAGGGCATCCATTGGCATGAGTCTCCTCCCATACACTCCACCATGTCAATGACCCCAGTGGTATCTGCTTGGGGAGTCTATACACCATTTATATAAGAAAAGGGTTTTGTTGCTTAATATCTCTTCATGTTCCTCTTTCACCCTCCCTTTTATGTGTGTGTGTGTGTGTGTGTGTGTGTGTGTGTGTGTGTGTGTGTGTGTGTCATATATGGAATCTACTAAGCTGAATAATCTCTGAGATTCTGTTCCCCAGTCTGTCTGTGGAGTGGAAAGAAACCTTTATTCAACCGCCCCCCAGCTTGGTCAGAGCTCGAACGCTTGTGCATTCTCCTAGGAACATATCCCAAGTGTTCAGAACATAAAACATTATCTAATGTGTTATTATCTAATGTGTTTCTTGGGATATTTGGGTTTGACTTTGTTTGGTTCTATACCTGCAACTGTGACTGTTTTGCAACAGAGCAAGAACAATTTCGCATCCCATGTTTTTTTTATGATAAGCTTATTGCGGTCACCCTTCCAAGCTCTTCTAAGCCATGGCTCTTACAAAGCAAAGATATGAAAATATGAAGATTTTCCTAAAATTTCACTGCCATGATGGGTATCCCTTATGACTAAGAATTTTTTTTCTGGGAATCTCTTATTCAAAGTGGTTGTGGGGGCTTTAATCAACACAGGTACGTCAATTGAGAGGAAGAAATAGCAGAAAGCGCTGGAAAAAAAATATTCACAGCACTGAAAGAATGACGTTTCTGGAAATTCATAAATAGCCCTCAACTGAATTGAGTTCTCTCCATGTAGGTAAGAGAGCCATTGAATGTCACTAAGAACATTCATGATGGCTGGGGAATTAGCTTTCTTGTGCCTAACAAAATACCTGAACTGAAAAAAAAAGGACAGGTTTATTTTGGCTCTTGGTTTCGGGGGGGATTTCGGCCTATCACAGTGAGAAGACAGGGCTCTATCATGGTGAGAGCTTGTGGCAGAGATTCTGTATATCTTGCTAGACTAGGAAACAAAGACTCCAGTCAGAACAAGTAGGTATACCCTTCAAAGGCCCAGCCATAGAAGAATACTTCCATAAGCCAAGAACTACTTTCTAAGATGCCACAGCTCTTCCTCAAACCAAGAGTCCCAGACATGAAGATATAGGATGTTGTTAACAGTTTACTCTAGGATTAGAACCTTCCATCTTGCAGGAAACCTTTGTAAGATTTAGGACGTTTTCAGGGAAGCTAAACAACAGGATGATATCTAAGATGGGAAGTGTCATTCCATCCTACAAGGAAGCCTATTAAGCTTGGGAAGAAAATAACTCCCTTCAGGAAGTCCCTGAAACTGACTATATACACTAGTTCCTTCCCTTCCCTAACAAAAAGAAGCAATAAAGATTACTGAAAGATAGTCAAGCAATTTGAGCTGCCTAAAGAGAGGCATAAACCAATTGAACTACCTGGAAGAGTAGTTGACACGTGTTGAGCTGCCTGAAGGTTTTGCAATGTGCTTCATGGTTCTCCTTTTATAGGGAGGAGGTTTTGGTGGTGCATCGATCTTTGAATCATTTTTGCTCCCATAAGTAACCCTTCATTCACAATTCTGTACATAACCCCAATAACACTCAGGTTGGACTTCGGTGGTATCTGTGTTTTGGTTAGTCCTCAGTTCCCTATCTGGAGTAAGTAAATATTTGTTCATATCTCTCTAGCAATAGTGTCCCACAATATGGAGATATTTCAGATTCAAAGTATAACAAAGCTGTTCACTTTATTTCCCTGTCTATAGGATGAGAGAAAAGGTCCACACTACATTCTGGTGAGTATCTTCCCTGGGCTATGGAATGTCTGTCACTCTTTGTCCTCCCTGAAGAGGAGGTAAGAAGATAAAATGATAAACAGCATCGTACCCAGTGATGCACAAGTTTCAGGCTACTGGATGATAGTGATGGGTAACTCAGTCTGATATGCAAAATCAGATTTCCTGAAGTGCATGATTATGTTTCTAATTGTACTGAAAAATGCAAGTACAGATATTCAATGGATGATACCAGCCCAGTCCCACACTGTTACTGGGCACCAGCACCAAGCTGAGTCCCATAGATCAGTCTATTTACTGGTGATGTGATGGGTCATAAAACTCCACCATTGCCAGCCTAAGAGATAAGAATGTTTACAGGAATAGAATGAACGGTCTGCAGTGAATAGGCTCTCGGTTCCCCCAAAGACTATACATCCAGATGGAGGCAGCATGTCACTGGAGAAACGGAATCATTGGAGAAAGGAAGAGAAGAGACAAAGAAGCAGAGTTGATGACAGGCAGTCTTGTTTGCTGAAGCAGTTATTACAGAGCAGTTTGCCATTTGACCCCATGTATTTTTAAAGCATCCAGTTAAGGAGCACTTATTAAAGTGTTTCCAAGTTGTCCTCTAAAAGAAGAGATCCTGACAGGCCACTCAGTATACTGCAAAGGTGGGTTAAATGCTATTATCCCTGCATCAATGATGGGGAGACAATATATAATGGATTACTTTAATTTCCTGGAGACACGCTGAGAATTCATTCCTCTGAGAAGTGAAGATCTGGGAGGAGACAGATGGAACCAAAAGTCAGAAGACAAAATCACTTGCCAAGACTGCCAGTCTCTAAGAGGGGAGAAAGGACAAGCCTCAAATCTTGGAGAGTCTTGCTTCCACACTGTAGACCTCAGCCACCTTTGAGAGCGAAAGATGAAAAAAATATCAAGGGAAATAAATGAACCTCAGGCAAAACTGATGGGTCCTAGTCTTCTGCATCCTGCACATGGGATGGGGTTGGGGGGTGGGGAGAATAATCCAGATTCTAATCCAGGCTCCTAGTTCATGGGCCTGTTTTCTTATACTGAAAAATCTTTCTAGAAAAAATGATTTTCTGATAAGAGTCAAATGGCTGAGGCCAAAACTGTGAGATTGGTGTGCCCTCGGCATGCTAATGGGGTTTCTTAGCAACTCTCCCTCCACTCTTAGGAGGGAGCAACATCTCTGCCAGGAGAGCAGAAATCAGAGAGCACAGATAACCCATAGCCGGGGCTGAGACTCAGACAGACATGGAGTTTGACTAAGTAATGGCTGTGGGGCAGATTGACTAGCAGAAGGCATCCAGTGCCATGGCAGCACTGACCTGTGTGGGGAAATGCAGTGGAATGGAGTGAGAGACTCAGAGTGAGCTACCACCACTTGGTGTCTCTCAGCTCCTTGTAACTCTAGTAATTGATGGTAGGAGGTAAAATGTAAATGGTGCACTGAAGTCTCCAATGATCAGCTTGGCATGACCTTCAATCTGCACGTTTCTTTTTGGACAGAGCCATCAAAATAGCATCCTGGGATCCACCTCTCCCTTCCTGCTGACAGCCAGCTAGGCTTGTAGGTGTGAGAATGGTCAGGAGAGGTTAAGTCAATGAAGAAAAGAATTGGCTTTTCTGAGCTGGCTTTTATTTTCTTATTTGTAAACTTGGAGTTCTGCTTCAGGGTTTTCAGAATTGGGTGGAAAGAAATGAAAACCAGGACTTTGTTTATCCATCGATGCTTTGATTTATTACACATTGACAGCTTGCCAGCTCCGGTCCTTTGTGAGTTTGCATCACTCCTCTTAACAATGAACTCTAAAGCTGGAAGAGACCCTCGCCTCCACAACTTCATTTTCCAGAGGAGAATACTGAACCCATGTGAACTTTGAACTCACTGGTGGTTTGCTGGCAGATCAAAAGCATGCATCCAAGTATTTCCACTGCTACCACTAATTGCCAGACCAGATGCTTCAAAACTGGACTTGGATGGTCTTGGTTTGAGACAGGGATATGCGGAGATTCAATTTGCCAATATTCTCATTCTTGGAGGAAATGATATCTATCCTAAGCCAAAACATACTGGTAAATTCTCTAATTTAGTCAGATGATGTCTCACTTTACATGATAAATGTTTCTAAAAAGTTGCACACAAATCAAATTTTTGTAAATTGAATTACTTTTTTTTTAAAGCACAAGATAGATTGCTTAGCAAAGGAACCCTGGGCTGAAAATGAGAAATATTTCTCCAATTTAAATAATAACTACCTCCATAATTTATCTCTTCTGTAAATTCATAATTTAATATTCCTTGGTTTTGTTTAGCATCACTTGTTTAAAACAAGAACAATCTATATTTATGTAGCTAGTGTCACCAAGAAGCTAGCAGTGCATTAATAATAGCTAATTCATTTCTTATACATGGCCCTGAGAACTAACAAGAGACCAGGACTCCCATTTGGCAGATGAGCAAAGTCAAGGCAAAAAAAAAAAGGGGTACATTCAAGATGCTGCGGGAAAATCAGTAGCATAGCTAGATATCCTTGTGTTCTTATAGTTTAAACCAATGTGTTACATTTCCTTCATAGGGTAGGTTAGATAGCCATTGTGTCCAAAGGAGACATCCTCCACCCATCAGAAACAAGAACTCCAAAGAAATTTCTAAACTACTTCAAGTTCTTGTACTTCAGTAATCAAGGAAAATGCCTAATTTTCCCTTCTCCTTTCTTGTTTTTATGTATGCATATATACCTGTGTATATATGGTGTTTGTGCATATGTTTACATGCATTTGCTTGTAGGCAGGTGCATGTGTAGAGGCCAGAGGTTGTTGTCACTTGTCTTTATTTACTGAGGCAGAATCTCCTGCTGAGCCCAGAGCTCACTGGTTTGCTTAATCAAGCTAGTCAGATGTTTCCTGAGATTCCCCCTCTTGATCTCTCAAGCAGTAACATTATCAGGTTGGCTGCCACGATCCCAGCCCAACTTTTATCAGAACTCTGATCCCCATGCTTGCTTGGCAAGTGCATTGTCCACTGAACCATCTCTTCAGCCACAATTCTGTCCTTTCCTGATTCACTTAGGAAACATCACAGGCAAACAGAACTCTCGGTGACTGTGTGGAGATCACAAAATGATCTGTGTGGAGATGACAATGTGTGCTCACTGAATTCCCAGTAGACAACTACCCCCACCCACTGTGGAAGGAGGTAATGGTTCTGCACACAGGGCTCAGACTTTAAAGAAAGAGGCAGAGCTCACATACACGATCATGTGGCTCTTCTGATTATGGACCCTCTGGAAGATAGCCTTCACCTTTTCAAGTAAACCTCTTGGCTTGGAAAATGTCAGTCTTTGGTTATTTTCAGGCCATACTAAATTATGAAAATCTGGAGAGTTAGTATACTTACTGCAAATATCTGAAAAGCTAATATAAATAGATTTAACAAAAACATATTGCATGTGTCTCCAGAATAAAAATGACCTCATCGGCAAAGTGGGGATAGTTACAACACCAGCCTTGGAGGCTTGTGATAGTATCTGCATGGCCCACTCATTCTAAAGCGCTCTGCAGCCCTGAGCACATAGACAGCCTCAGCGAGAAGCACCTGTACTTTATACCAAGGTTCGAGCTTTTCTATGTACAATCCCTTTTCACTATAACTTAAGTAATACAAATCAAATATTTATGACAATAATCATAGAAACAATTCTTTGTTGTATCTTCAATTTTCCTAGTAGTCAAAGATTAAAGTAATTATGAATACTAACGAGATATAGGTGGGGGTGTTTTTTACCCAAATAGTTAAACCTTGGCTAAATGTTTGACACTTTCAAGACAGAGTATCATCAATGTTTTGCAGAAGTGAACAATATTTTTAGGTTATAATTGTCAATGTTGAAAATGCCACTTTGCATAAATATGTTGCATAAAATAGTAGCAGTATATACTCCAGAAATTGTTGGAGGTTCTGTCCTAATCCTAAGCCAGAAGTCACTTAATGAATTTCTATGAACCTCAAATGAGTCACTCAAAAGACATCTTTTTAAAATCAAATACTGTAACATGATACAATTTCAAGACACACTAATTTGATACTTACATGCTGATGGGTAGTGACAGGAAAGTATTAGAAGTCTTTTTTTTTCTGTAATTATGTCATTATGCTTCTTGAAGATAAGAAATTGGTGTGACCAATGAAAGCACAGTACAGTTCATGGCATGTAAACAAGTCTTATGTCTGAGTCAAAGTGACCTGGGAAGTATTAATTAGCACTGGGTGGCTTGACAGTATGGAATGATGTAGACAACACATGTATGTTCAGAAGCAAGAAGGCAGCGAAAGAAACTACATGATGTGACACAGAAGTAATTGTGAGTCATTACATGTCTTACTGAAAGTCAATTTTCAGTCCTGGGCACTCTGAAAACTTTCCCTGCTGCTGATCCTTCACACCCCCCAAATCCAGCTTCAGTATGGGACCCACAACTTAAGAAGCTGTGGTTTTTATATCAGGTACTATAGACTGCAGCTAAGAAGAACGCATGGCAGTTTCCTGTGAGGAGCAACTTACCAGAATTCTATAAGGAGAGTACGACTTGGACTGTACTAAATATCTAAGAGGTTCTGTGTTATTCATTGCCCAATGGAGATATCAATAAAAGCCAAGCACTGATTTATAAACCTTGTTGAGAATCAGAATAAGGCATACAGCACTACTCTGTAGTCAAAACAGTGGAGTTTGGGTCAACCTCAGACTCCAAAAGTTTTGGAAAGGCTTGTGAATCTCTGATCTTTTCTAGCATTTTTATTACTGTTTGAGAATTGCATACATGAATATATTTTTATCTGATTCACCCCCACTCCCTTCCAACTTCTCTCACACCCCAGCACCACTTTCCCTCCCAAATCCATGTGTTCTTTTTAAAACCCACTGGGTCAAATTCATGCTGCCAAAAAGTGCAGTGATATAAGGCCATCCAAGGAAGCATGAGGAGCTGAATATAAAATAAATAAATAAATAAATAAATAATAAACTTTCTCTCTTCCCCAGTAGCCATCAGTACCACAGTACTGTCAAAAGTAACACAGCGAGGGGTGGACTTTATGAGTCCCTCCCTGGTCTCTGTTGGGATTTCAGTTGGCTTCATCTTGCACAGGACTTAGGCATATAGCACAGCCGCTGTGAGCTCATCAATCTTTATTTTATTAAATGTTCCCAGTGATTTTATGTAGTTTATCAAATTGGCATCTAACTACCGAAGCTCAAGAACTATCTGTCAGGAACACTTGTAACTATACTGTGGTTTGCACATGATTTCCTTGTGTCCACACAGGGTACATGTATTGATAGCTAATACACATTGTGGAGAACTAACAGAATAAAAACACCACAAACACAGGTACACAGACACATACATGTACACACATGCAAACCTTATCACTAGTGATATGATGTTATGTATCTCCCGAGATTTTGTCAATAAGAATCACTAGATGCAAGGCCTCAAACTTGGGCCAGAATATCTACCAAAATCAAACTTGTTTCTTTTTTGTTTGTTTGGTTGGTTTTTTTTTTTTAGAAGTTAATATGGCTCAGGTATTTTGTTGCAGTAATATAAAAATAAATCAATACATGTTTCCTCTAAAATCTATGACTCATTTGAAAATTACACATGACTTAAGGATACGTGATTGTGTGTCAAGTTGACAAAGGATACACTTGTAATGGTTATTTGTAATTGTCTACTTGACTACACTTGGAATTAACACAAACCCATGCATCATGGTACAACTGTAAGGGATTTTTCCTTTATCAAATCCTTTGAAGTGGAAGAGCCCGCTTTTAATCTGGATCTTCCAAAGTGGGAAGATCCACTTTTAATTTGTGCCATACCTTCTGGTGCCAGCCTATACAAAGGACATGAAAGAAAGAAGCTTGCTCTCTTTTCCTGCTTGCTCTTGCTGCCACTAGCAAGTCCATTTCTTCACTGTCATTAAAAGCCTACTTCTTTGGGATGTTTGTCTATGCTGACGACCATCTGAGACCTTCAGCCTCATGAGCTGAACAACTACTGAATTCTTGTACCTTCTATTAGTAGACAACCATTGTTGTGATAGCTGGGACACAGCCTGTAAGCCATCTTAGTAAATCCCCTTATATTTATATCTAGATATATCTATATCTATAGATATATGTTGATAGATACATGATAGATATATGATAGATAGATAGATAGATAGATAGATAGATAGATGATAGACATTAAATAAATTCATTTCATTTGTTCTGTTCCTCTAGAAAACCCTGGCTAATACAGATTTTTGGTACCAAGAGTGGGGTTCAAAGCCACACAGACATGTGTCCATTGGATTTTGGAGTTCCTTCATCTGTTCCAGATAGTATAATGGAAAACAATATAAAGTCATAAATTGGGCATGACTGAGTTCAAACCATTACTCTATCATTTCCTATTAATATGATTTAAAATACATAGATTGCCCTCCTAGACCCTCAGCCTCCTTATCTATAAAATATAGGAAAAAAAACTATATAAAGATTCTCAAGTCTTTCAAGTATATAATAAATCATCAATGAGTATGTATGGACTTAGTAGATAAAAACCTCCTCTGTTGTGAGCCTGATGAAGAGTAAGGACTTAACTACATGTAAGTACTCTTATTCACCACCAACCCTAGCTCCTGTATTAATAAGAAAAGTGAGTTTACCTAAACTAGCAAGATAGGTGAGAAGGTACAGAAGGTGAGATGCCAGAGATGTCAAAGGTCAGAAAAAGAGCTCAGGGGATTCCCCAAAGAAAATAAGACCATCAAGTCTAAGACACAACAAAGCCCTTCTGTTCCTTATGTTTGAGTATAAGAATAAATTAGTATGAAAACATCATAGATCTTTATGCATTTGGGGATGCTCTTAATCATTAAATTTGCATTTCAAAATACTTATATTTGCTAAAACCAAGAGCCTTGGCACATAGGGAGAAAGAAAAGAGCAAGGGAGGGGGGGTCTAATCCATCATCGGGGAGCTGTCACACTGACATCTAGGAGAATTGGAAAGTTACAAAGTACCAACACCAAGAAGCATCAATCACCCAGCGATGGTAAATAAATTAATCAAAAATCATTGGGTACCAAAAGGTCTGGGGGAAAAAATAAAAGGCAGAAGAGAAAAATGATCAGGAGCAGCAGGCAAACAAAATACCAGTGCCTGAGCCTGTTAAAACTGAGTCCCTGTACCCTGGCAGATTTCCAAGCACCTTGCCTTCAAGACCTCTAAGCAAGTAACCAAATACAGCTGGGTTTAAAATGACTTCTATGCGTAATGTTCACATCTGTGACCCTTCTACATGGGATGGGAGATCCACGTAACATCAACCCCTGACCTCTTGCTAAAGGGAAAGGCATTATTTCTGGCAAACAATCCAACTTGAATGCCACTTTGTTCAAACTTTCATGTTTGTGGTTTTGAGTTAAATTCCTCAGCTCCCAAAGCCTTGGTAGAATGCATGATTTTTTTTTCTTTTGTGATACCAAGGATCTTTGATAACCTAGAATTATGATCATTTGGGCTTACCCTCCCCTCCCCAACCTGCTTCTATTTCCTCAACTATTTAGCTGTCCTCTTTGGGGGAAATAGTCATCATAGAGGTAATTAGCCAATCATCATATTTCCTACTCTTCCCATTCAGAATGCACACCTGTCTCTCTAGGTTACCATAGGACACACAGTTAAAAGGACTATATACTGAATACGAATGGACTGCCATGCCATTCATGAAATGTTTTAGTAGAATTTAATATACAATCAAGCTTAAGACCCATCTTTAAAAGATAAATATGACTTGTTCATGACATATCACATATGTCCTTTAGAATTTATCAATATATGATAGTTTGTCATTGGATTCCACTTAACATATCCAGTAAACACCCACAAGGATGACATGGGAATGGGAAGGGTCAAGTCTCTGCATTTTGAAGGTTCAAAGGCTAATGAGAAATCACAACTTTCCTAGGAAAGACACCCATTGGTACAATAGTGGCACAAATGTAAGAGGGGAAACCAATATTAGAGAGTAAACTCAGGTTCTAATACTTGAGCAGTAATCACTTCACCACCTGAGCCATCGTCCCAGCGACAGTGATGTCCCTTTACTGAGAACACTACCAGATTACAGCCATATTTAATCTTGATTATTTCTTCATAGACATTGTCTCCGATATAGTCACATTGGTGGATTGGGCTTCAGCAAAGGAATTTGGAGGAACAATTGAGTTCAAATCACTGTTATATATCTATGTGGGCTGATAGGTAACCCTATCCAAGCAATAATACAAGGATCTAGACTGCTTTTATAATGAGTCCACCCCATTACCTTGAGGATGCCCTTCAAGATTGTCAGCCAGTTAGCTAATAAATGGGGAGAAAGAAACATGAGTAATCAAATGATTCCTTATTGAGCTTGGCTCGTGTTGTGTCTTCCCTCATCTTGTTGGCCAGAATTAATCATATGGTAAGCCTATATCAAGAAGTTGTGAAAAAGTAGAAAAACCCTACAGAAATCCCAGCAGGCTCAAAACTGGACTATTTCCTGAACATTCATTATACTCTGCAGAAAACAGCAGTTCTTTTATTTAGTTCACTATTAAAAATACCCCTTGCTTGCCTAAAGGTCCAGATGACCCTTTGTTGTGATTTGGTAGAGAAGAGTATACTTAGTCACAGACCATATATCTTTTTTTTAGTTGGATATATTCTTTTATTTACATTTCAAATGTTATTCTCTTTCCCAGTTTCCCAGACATAAGCCCCCTATCCCATCCCTCTCCACCTTCTCCTATAAGGGTGTTCCCCTCCCAATCCATACCTCACCCCTCCCCCGACATTCCCCTACACTGGGGGTCCAACCTTGGCAGGACCAAGGGCTTCTCCTTCCATTGGTGCCCAACAAGGCCATCCTCTGCTACATATCCATATGCAGTTGGAGCCATGGCAGACCATATATCATTAAAGTCAAGATCACAGACTCCCGTGAGAATGACAGGATATGAAGTCCATGTCTATTACCTGTTACTTGAGTAGTCTAGAGCAAATTATTTATCCTACATAGGATAGGCAGTATCTACTTCAAAGATATAAACTAACTATAATACAAGCTAAGCGTCCCTTATGAGAAATACTTGGAACTAGTCATGTTCCTGATCTCATAAATGGTGTTTTTCTTTTCTATTTTTTTTTAGATCTTTCCATATTTAGATATACAGAATGAGTTATATTATGAATGAGATACAAGCCTAAACGTGAAATCTATTTGTTTCCTGCACACCTCATATGCACCACTTAAATGTAATGCTCAGCAATATTTTTACTATGCCTGTATTTTGCCTGTGGCCCATCATAGAAGATTAAATGTAAATTTCAGAAAAGGTTTAGATTTTGGAACAATTGGGTCTACCTTTGGCCTTTTGGATTAGGGTGTTCTGCCGATATATCTACAAGATTTAGGACTACCTCATGACAATCTTTATGTAAGTATTATTATTAATACTATTGTTATTAGTCCTATATTAACCCCTTCCCCCATTAATTGCAGTTATTCCTGGTATAAGAATCACCTATGACAGCATGTGACTGGAGAGGCCAGAAGACTGTAGCTCTCTGATTTGAGGAAGCAGACAGTCCCCATTCTGTCCTAAGCATCTACCTCAATTTCCTAAGACCAAGCATGGTGGTAATAAAGCCTTCACAGTCACTCTGTAGGCTGGTTGATACGTTTCATGCTTCAGTCCCTTAGTGGTCACAAACTAGACTTGAGTGGCCTACAGCTCTCTAAAGGAGGAACTGTGTACTAAGTACAGGAGGTTTAAGTTTCCCTGCCTGACATCCTAGCTCCTGGACTTCTTGAAACAGAGAAGCTACTGTCAGAGTGCCAGGACATGACAAATGATGTCAGGTTATGATACAAATCATCCATCCTTCAGAGGTCAAGACCACAAGGGGACAGAAAAGGAACAGGGGAATTGTTAATTGTGTGGCTTGAAAGTCTACTCAAAGAAACTTGAGTAAGTAATGCTTGCTTTGTCTGCAGCCGGAATGGCAGGATACAGTGAACACCTTTCAGTGTCATGCTACTAGCTAGTGAGGAGACAGGCAGAACTTGAGATAGGAGACTCTACAAGAGGGAGCAAAAGGAAAACTGCTATAGGCAATCATTGTTGAATATACTTGGTCTGATGCACTTAGAAAGAGAACTGGAGCATTTTATGGCCCCATGCAAGTCTCTTAACACTTGAAATTACTAGGATATGTAAATTAAGGTAAGATTATCCTGCTTGCCTAAAGCCAGGGAGCTATTCTGGAGGACCCTCCAGAACTCAAGACTACATGTTTCTTGAAGCATTTAACGCCATTTCTTTTCTCCGATTTTCTTTGCCTTTGATGTAGAATTCTTTATTTGTTAGGTGTGAAGTGTGGAATTTCATGGTCCTGGATTCCATCTTATTCATAAACAGATATGAGGGGAATAGAAAGCATGTACATATTGAATAACATCCTTTCATGCAAATAACCTCTTTCTGGGGTGCAGGCTCTATCGTCATGCACCCAAGCCACAGAGCCTTGATGCTTTTTTCCATCTAGACAGCAACTGAGACTTCCCTAAAAGGATTATCTGTTCAACCCTGACATGAAGTCTGCAATGATCATATCAAAGCCACAAAGTTCGATTCTGCCTTTGTACCATGAGTGAGAAGAAACCTGATCCTCTGCAGTAGTCCTTTTGCTTGTTGCTTTGACCAAAGGCAACTTAAGGAAAGAATTATGTGTTAAGCTCACAGAGTAAGAGTGAAGTCCATGATGGAGAGTGAGGGTCCAGTGGTGGGAGCTATTCTTCCTACAATGACTAACAAGGCTCCTGGCTCACATTGGGTAGATTAGAAAACCAAAACATGAAATCCTAGTACTCAGCTGACTTTCTCCTTTCTTCCTTTCTATTCAGTCTAAGGCTACAACCCACTAGATGTTGCTACCAACATTCAGGGCAGATCTTGTCCCCACATTTAGTCAGTTCTAGAACCGCCCATAGAAACACACTAAACATGTTCCTCAAAATGTCCTAGGTATTTCTTAATCCAATCTGGTTGACAATCACATTAATCCTCACAGCTTTCTTCCTGAAAAAAAAGCAAGGTCTATATGTGAAGCATGGTTGCATGAATTGGTCATCAATGAAGTCTGACAGAGGAGGAGCTAACAAGAAGAGACTTATTGATGCCCCAGCACACAACTTGAGTCTCAACCCAAGGACAGGGAAAGGGAAAGTAGGTAGGGCCTAGCGGGTTCCCCAAGTTATTCAGGCAGAGGCACTTGAAGGGATACTTGAAGTTTACTGTTACAAGGTAGTTTTCTGAACTGAATTAATACTATTTGAAAGTAGGTTGTGATAATTTAATTTAAATATGTGTCCTATAAACTTTAAGTAAACTACTAAAATAATTGAACAAAGAATTATGGGTATAAGTAGAAAAAGGAGATAAAGTCATCTTACATCACTCAATCCAAAGTACATTATAACAAAGACAAGAAGACTTCAAAAATAGATGGAACAAATCAAAACCAAAAATAACTAAATTTAAACTTAACCATATCAATAACTGTATTAATTGTATTAAATGTAAGTGATCTAAACACTTCAGAAACAGAGATTAATAAAACCAGAAAAAGACAGTATCAAAAAATGCCAAAATATACCAAAAGAAACCAATATATCACATGAACTTACACACACATAAAAAATTAATAAAATACTAGCAAGACAAATCCAATGATGCATGAAGATAGCTAAGGACCACTGCCAAGTGGATTTATTCCAGAAATACAAGGCTGGCTCAACACTAAAATTTTAATCAGTTAAAGCCATGGAACCAACATGTTAAAGAACAAATATTATATGATTACATGAAATAATGTAGAAAAGGGATTTTATAATATTTAATACACATTCATTATTTAATAAAAAGAATTCTAAACATAGCAATTGAGGGAAATCACCTCAATTTAATACAGAACATTTACACAAAACCGACAGATAAGAACATGCTTAATGGCAAAAGACTGAATACCATAAAAGGATAGCAGGTTAATGATTCCTGGGGCTTTAGAGCAGATGGGACATAGGATTGAAATTCCAAAGGCGTTGACTTCAGTAGACCTCTTCTGTGCCTCAGTTGTAGCAGTAGACACAAACTTTCCATTTGAACAAAACTTACAAAAACAAAAATAAATTCAAGTAGAACTTGAAAAATCGAAACAAATTTGATGAATTGTATCAATGTCAATTATCTTAACAGAATCAATATCCTATAATTTTATATCACAGAGGGAAACTGTTCAGAAGATGCCATGTTTTTGTTAAATACATATGATGCTCACCTCCAAATCAAAGTGTTCTTATATCAGAGATTCTAAGATTGGATTTAAAAACATGAGACTAAATATATATTTTCTATATGAAAAATACTTTTAGTATAACTACTAAATAGGTTAATAGTAGAAGAAACTTCTTTTCCTTTTCTAAAATAAAGTCTGAAGTAGTCTAGTCTAGGCAGGTATCAAACTTCCTATGTAGCTATATGACCTTGTATCTTCTGAGCATCTCTCTCTCCAGTGCTGGGATTACAAGCATGAACAACATACGGTTGTGGTTGGTGCTGGAGATTACATCCAGGGATTTGTGTATGGTAGGTGTCTTAGTCAGGGTTTCTATTCCTGCACAAACATCGTGACCAAGAAGCAAGTTGGGGAGGAAGGGGTTTATTCAGCTTACACTTTCACGTTGCTGTTCATCACCAAAGGAAGTCAGGGCTGGAACTCAAGCAGGTCAGGAAGCAGGAACTGATGCAGTGGCCATGGAGGGATGTTACTTAGTGGCTTGCTTCCCCTGGCTTGCTCAGCTTGCCTTCTTATAGAACCCAAGACCAGCAGGCCAGGGATGGCACCACACACAATGATGGGCCCTCCCCTCTTGATCACTAATTGAGAAAATGCCTTTCAGCTGGATCTCATGGAGGCATTTCCTCAGCTGAGGCTCCTTTTTCTATGATAACTGCAGCTTGGGTCAAGTTGACACACAAAACCAGCCAGTACAGCAGGCAAGCATACTACTAAGTTCCATCCCCACTGAGTATATGACCTTTGTGACATAGATACTTTTTACTCTGTGATGGCACAGTATTCAGTTTTAAAAAGGAAGCAGGGTATCTTGTATACCAAGGACCTCTGATTGGCAGCTACAGAGCTTCCACAATGGTCCTGAGTGTTTGTTTGTATAAGAAAGCCTTTGGCTGGCTACACTACAGAGTTGATTGTTCAGAGAAACTCGAGGTTTCTGTAGTTGGCTCTACTTCCCATATGCCAGAGGCTCAGTAGCCTTTGTGGTGTACCACACACAATCCTCTTATGATGATGGCCTCAAAACTCATTAACTCCTTATCAAGGCATGTGAGCCAAAGCCAGGGGTGCCATGTGACTAGTGATGCAGAGATCACTGAACCTTACTTCCTGTATTATTTGTATTTTTTTGGAAGTTACTCAAAGAAGGAACCCGTAAGATAAGCCAAGCCAGCAGGCTTCTTCTACCTCCTGTCCTTTAAACAGAGAGAAGGATCATCCACAAGTTTACCATGGTCTTCTGCACGTATCATGACCAAACCTTCCCATCATTTGGTTACAGGTAATTTCTTCTGCACCTCAAGCTCCAATCAACTGGTTTAAAAAAGAAAAGTCAATAGGCTGACAGCCTTAGACGTGGATAAAGATATTATCAGGAAGCCTGCTGTTTCCAACAAGCATCAGACAAATAATGATCAATAGTTTTTATCTCCTAATGACTACCTAGTGACTGGGTAGCCTCCAGCTAAGAACTTTACTCATGAGCCTGGTGTTGTTTCCAGGAGACAGGAGAAGCCAGTATATAAAGGACTTCAAATATGTCTGCTAGTAGATGAGGACCTCCGTCTCTGAAGACTGTGCATCTTCGCATGCTTCCCTTGGAGATCCTTAGGAAGGTACCTAAAATAAATCATAACTATTGTTTCTGCAGTGAGGAGGGATGAGTATCATTCAATAGTTGCCCTCCAGATCCATCCCTCCACAGCAGCCCTCTTTCCCCATCTCCTTTGTGCATCAGTCAAGACAGGAAAGGCCTTTGCATTCTCCCCACCCTAATCCATCAACTCCTTCCTCCTCCTGTTTCTGAAACAATCATTTTTTTGTCTTGAGAACTTCATACACAGGCACTGCGTCTACATCACTCCTCCTTCTCCCTCCCCCGACTCCTCCTTCTCATGCCCCATTTCCCAAACACAGTATCTCTTTATTATTGTTATGTGTATATATTCTGAATTCGCTGTCTCCAGCAAACAAACTTTTCCTAGCTGTCCGTAGCAGTCGTTTTCATAAATGCTTACTTAAAAATTCTCTACCATAGTACTGTCCCCACTGTGTGTGTGTGTGTGTGTGTGTGTGTGTGTGTGTGTGTGTGTGTGTGTGTGTGTGAGAGAGAGAGAGAGAGAGAGAGAGAGAGAGAGAGAGAGAGAGAGAGAGAGAGAGAAATGTTCGTGATCCATTCAGGTACTTGTGGAAACTAGAGGTTAATGTCAGGATATCTTCCCCAATTGCTTTCTCCACTTCTCTTTTATTTCTTTGGGAAAGATTGAATCTGGACCATTTAGGCTACAATGATTGGCTGGCAAGCTCCTAGGAGCCACCACTCTCTGCCTCCTCCTACCCATACTGGAGTTATACCCTCCTATCATCATGCCCAGCATTTCCATAGCATTTTGATGACATCTTTCCCCTACACTCTTTCCTGCTTCCTGACACAATCCGATGCTATGTTTCACAAATTCCATACAGCAATATGGTTTTGGGTATCTCTTATTGGGCGAAGATTCAAATTAATTTCCCAACAGAAACAAGTGCATCTTAGTCTCCTGGACCACAGAACATGAACCAAGCATGAATTGTGAGTGAACATACACCACATAGCAGCCATCCGTGTGCTGCACAGCTTAAAAAGGCATCTCCAAGAGGGTACCATGCCAAATGGAAGGCTATGTTTTCAGAACGTAGATGGATGTGGCACTCTTGTAGTTAAGGAACTCCACCTTGAATAGGCATGGTAAATGGTATATAAGGAAAGTTTACATCTAGCAGTCTCCATGTTTCCCATATGACCAAGTGAAAGCATTCTTTCAAACGATGATATAGGACATGTGATGTCTAATGCTCACAAGGGTGCTGGTCATCATGCATAAGTATCTCATAAGCTGATGAAAGTTCATGAAGCACTCTTTGGAAAATACGACCCTGAGATATTCAGCACAAGCCAAGTCATGCAGGCTCACTTGAGTCCTCCATATGAGAAGATATTACTTCAGAATATTCAGCTTAACAAACTGCACCACACTTTTTCTTCTCCTAATCTTTATACAGTCTCGGAGCATTATATCAGGTTGTGAAAGGAGTAAAGAAAAAAAAAAGTCAAAACAACTGGCAAGCACTGAAATCAAAATTATTATCCTGTAAATGAAATTATAACATAAAACACCTTTCAGCAACCAGCCAAAGGGCAAAAAAAATGGAATTATATATAAAAATCAAACAGTACTCTTACCACCTGCTCAGCAATCAATACACCATTACCCGGTCTATGGACCAGCCTTGTGAGTAGCTCTTCCCAGGCTGCAGAGATAACAAGCAAAGAACTACAGAATTGCAGTGAACATTTACCAGGCCAAACTGAAAACTCAAGGTTCTGAACAAGTATCCGGAGAAGAATGGGCTGAATGACCCGTGTTTGGAGCAAATACGGTAACTCCATCTGGTTAGACCTTTAAGCCTGTGATGGAACAAATTGAATCCTTCCGCATCTAAGAAGAGCTGGAAGCAAGATACCAGGCTAGACCCTCTTCACTTGCTTTCTCAAAGTCATAAAATTATATGTTCACTTACATCTGAACGCCCTCACCAAGAAATACGAAATGAAAAATTATTAATAAACCAAATAGCACACTTTGAGAGGTAGTACTGAAGATAATAAAGGGTCTGAGATACAGGGTTCAGCTCCAAAGGAAATAGGAGGAATTAGCCAAAGAGGGAAGCCCTAGCATTTAAAACAGTATCTTCTCATGTCAGATCAGCTGCATGGCAGAGAACCATTTGGGTCATCAATATAGCAGTTACAAAGAGATACATGTAGTCTTCAAAGTAAGAAAAGGTTTTACCTCTATGCAGAGGTCAGCGAGCATCTTGCTTGTTAGAATCTAAAGAGATATCCCTGAACACCATTCTGTGAGTTGTTAAAGATCTGATCGGCTTCCCAGGAGTTACTAAAGTAATGCTCTTTGGGAAGGGATGCTGGTGCCTCCACATTTCTTTCTCAAAGCAAGATGGCTGCTGACTGTGCCTTTCATTCCTACCAAAATGAGAAAACACACCAGAGAAAGCTTTTCACCATGAGTCACATTGCTAGGTATCCATAGGCATAAACTCGCCATGAAATAGCTCCTAGACTGAGAGAGAGATAAACAAGGCTAGTAGTGTGTTTGGAGAGTCTGCGATCCAGGGAAGGATGGTGGTAAATTCTCCCAGAGCTCCGAGACCATGCTGGCAGCTGCTAGGAGTTAAAATCCTCATTCTTTCCTACCACAATGTTACTTCTGCTTAATGGAAATGGGAAAACTTTCTTTCAAAACAGCTCTGTGAGTGTACATTTTGACATCGTCACCCTGGCTCAAAACATGTAGAGATGGTATATTCAGAACAAAAGGAAGCAAAAACACAGCCAGGTTCAGAAACAATAAAGCAAAACAAAACAACAAAAATGGTTTAAGGAATCAGAACTAGACCAGCAACTCCAAACTATAAGCCATTCTGACATGGTAGAATGATGAGCTCTGGGGTCAGACCAAGGCAGTAAGTACTTGCAGTTCAGTTCCCCTGAGATCGGGACTAAGAAGCAGGCTCAGTGATTAGAGCTAATAGACACAGTTCCTCAAACCCTCCTCCATTGTTTGGTTTGGATGTGTAAAGTCCGCTAAGTCCCACATGTTTGAGCAGATGGTGTCCAGCTGTGGTTACTCTTTGGGGAGGCTGTGGAATCTCAAGGATGTGGGACTGAAACCCCCCAAAAATAGGGAGCTAGAGGTACAGGATTTGAGAACGACAACCTAGCACCACTTCTACGCTTCCCCTTGAATCTCATCTCTTTCCTTCTCTTCTTCCACAGACAGGAGCCGTTCCTTCCCCCACTACGAAACAGAAGTAAAATAAGTCCTTTTTCCCTTAAATCAGTTGCTTTCAGGTATTTTTGTCTTGGTAATAATAAAAGTGACTGGTATACTCATAGAGTCACATTATTTGAGAAAATAGAAAAAAGGGGCTGCCCCAGAGTTCCTCAGAACCTAAGAACTATGACAGGTCGTAGAGCTGAGGGTCACAGAAATATAGAGGCGAGGAACCAACAGAGGCTTCTCCTGGTTTTCCAACACGCTCAGTCATTTCTATGGTTTTTATAATTGAGCAGGTAACTAAAACAGCCATTATAGTATCTCTTCAACACAACCACCAAGGTAGTGAACAAGAGGAATCAGAGATGGAACACTAAGTAATAACAAAATATCACCCCTAAAAATGATGCCATGAGTCAAAATTCCAAACCATTTTAAAAATATACAACAGTAAGAGTGAAAACAGAAACAAAATAAATGAGTAAGCAAAACCCAAACCCAGCCCATACCCCTTTAGAGAAGCAAGGAAACTATAGGAATGAACGCATATGATCTTTTCACATTGATAATGGGATCAACTCTGGCCTGACAGTAAGTAGAGGTGGAAGCAACCTAATGAAGGAGAGGCTATACTGGGTGGGGGAGAGGAAAAAACAGATACAGGAGACCTATCCATTAGGACAGGCGAATGGGATAATCTGTCTTCTGCATAACAGACCTGTGTTCAAAATCATCAAAGCCAATGACAGACAAGGAAAAGCACCACACAGTGAAGAGAACTACGCTTGCAGGTGCAATGGCTGACACTGAACAGGCTCTGACAGCTATAAATGGCATCACAAGGGCAAGCAGGTCTGCAACTTGTGTTTATTAGTGGTTTTGATATTCAGTGTAATGGGTACCATTGTAAATTTCAACAATTAGGAAAAGTGAGATATATATGCACATGCCTGCATGTATGTATACATATGTTTCCATATATAGAGTTGCCCACTGGTATACAGTGTTCCATTCTCATGGCTTCTCCTACCAACTATGGATCAAAAATATATGAGGAAAAAGTATCTGTACTGAAGAGGTAGTCTTTTTATTGTCCCTATCACCCAACCATAGACTATAATGGTATAATACTATTTCATGGCATTTATATTGATTTAGGTAATGTAAGCATATAGATATAGATAATGCTAGGTAATATAATTTAGAGATAAAGCAAATAGGAGAATACAAATATCATGGCATGTATTTACCGTAATATCATGGCATGTATTTACCAATGACATGTAGTTACCGTAATATCATGGCATGTATTTACCATACTCGAGGATACACAGATTTTGTTATCTAGTGAGAGTTCTGGAAGGAATATCAAGGGATGACTGTATAGAGTGCTTTGCAGGAAACACCAAAGGATACTGAACCTTTGGGTGGAAAAAGAAGACACATAGGAGGAACTGGGATCAACTCAGTTGACAAATCGCTGATGGGTAATTAGCAAGTTGGGCTTGAGCCAATCATGAGGCTGCTCAGGGAAAGAATGTGAAACAGAAAAGTGAGTGTTCACTCTTGTAGAGGCTTAAAACGGAAGGACTTACACTTCACACATAGCACATATTGGCTACATGAAGCTCTCAGGCAATTACTCATCTGAGCCTTACCCAAGCTGGCATTTTCCTATATAACAGCTAAGGTCCTTTGCTAATCCCTTGTGAAAGCCGTGGATAATACGGTCTACCCACATAGTTTTACAAAGTAGAAATTCTGTGCCTTAGCTGTGAGCTAAAGGAGAGATCAGTTGAAATGGTTTATAATATAATTTATAATACAACACACCTCTGAGTTTGTAGATGGGTGTGAGTAATTATGCTAGAAGACAATAAAATCATCAGATACTCTCACCTGTGTAGAGGTTAATGTCATAAATTGAACACCTAAACAGGCTGATCCTGGGCATGCATGCTTAGATTGCTGACTCAGATTGTTTGGAACACTGTTTTAAGTTCTGAGCAAAATAATTACCTTACCCCATTCAACACTGCAACAGTTTTCTTAGATAAACGCAGCACTGATCAAATATGCGCAAAACTAAACACTAGCATAATGCCCTAAATACAGCATGGCGCATAAATACATGGAAAACAGCACACAATAGAACATGTGTTTCACTCTGTCAGTCTTTCAGAGGATGACCAACCTGGAAGCCATGATGAAGTAGCCAGGCACTTTGTATATTCACACAAGCCCAGGAGGAATGGGTAACGAGGAGTGTACATCATTACCAATAAGTGTGGGACAGCTCCAGTGCCAACAGTGGCATCACCATTGGGGGTCATGATTTTCCATGAACAATGTGAGCAATTCTTTGTAAATCCCTATGCAAAATATTATTGCCCAGTCTTCTCTCAAGTTTATGCAGGGGATGCCTTCCCTGGGAAAGCCAGTACTTAACCATAATTTTATACCAGCTACCCTGTGGTATGTGTGATATAATTAAGATCTAGACTCTGTTAACTATCAAGGCATTCTACTTAATGTAATGTCCATTGATACCTCTGAGGTTTATGCAGAATAAGAAAGAATCCCACCTATGCAAAACCCATACCAGTCCTCCCTTCTCATATCATTGTGTCCATTGAATTCCATCAAATACCCACTTAGAACCTCTCTGTGCATCCATAACAATGGCAGGAGGACTTGGTGACACAAAGATCTGAGGACACCTGCCGGAAAGCACTCCACTCCCGAAACTATGAATGAATGAGCAGGTAATTTTTGCCCTAACAAATACAGATGTTATCTGGAAAGAGGTCAGCAGGTTCAAGTAAAAGGAAGTGTAAATTAAAAAGAAAGCACATCCTTTGCTACACCCTCAGAAGCAGTTGATTGCCACCACTGAGGCCCAGAGGCAGGTTTCAGAGGCTTCCTTGTTAGGGCTGTTATTGCTGTTTCTCTGCTGTTTGCATGGCAACTACAGCTTACTGGGATTCAAGGGTCTGTGGAAGTTCTCACATGCTGGGCACAAGGCTCTCTGGTTTACCTTTTTGGTCATCTGTGGTCCTGAATGCTAACTAGAGAATCCTTACAGAACAGGAGGGCAATGGAGGAATAGTCCCAGAATTCCCTGCAACTGTTCTATATGGACATCATTGCGCTCTGGGCGTGGTCATGTGGGTAGGTGCAATCAGAGTCCTCAGGAGCAGAATTACTGAATCTTCCATGTTCGCTCAATTTGACGTAAAATTAGAGTGTTTAACACAGTGTAGGTGTTCAGAATTGCACACATATGATTGTTATTGTTTCTATAATTTTCTTTCTATAGACAAGTGGGAGAAAAAAAAATCAATACCCTCCCAGCTATTTCCTGGGCCTTCAAATTCAGTCTTTATAAGACAGAAAGTGGGTGTGTCAGTCTGTGAAGATAATTTTCACCTGATAAACACTGTATTGTCAATCTTTTCGCAATCTTTAACTGAATTGTTTAAAATGCAGCAAACCCACAGCGGTCTTGGCAATTAAGCTCATTAAATAGGAGTAATTTCCCAAAGATGGAGCCAAGCAGATTGTATTCGTTGATAAAGGGTCATAAAGTGGAGATCCCTTAGAGACCCACTTTACAGTGGAAAGTACGGATGCCTGCTCCTCCTTTTCCAAAGAGCTTGGTGTCGTCCTTCCACAGGCACCAAGCTGCTATTGCACTTCTATCTGGACTTTTCCAGAATACAGGGATCCGAAAAAGACAGCCCAGTTGGGATGCAGGTGATTTCTAAAGCACGGTGGTCTAGCATACAGAACGCCCTGGGATTGGTCCCCAAGTACCACTATATACAAGTTATGCAAATAAAAACTTAACCTGGCCTTGTGGTTTGGGAGTGTTCTGCTTGCTGCTGCACATGGTAAAGCAAGCCTGTAATTTCAGCAGGTAAAGGCAGGAGGGCAACTAGTTCAACATCAGGCTAGGCTACTACAGAAATCCAAGGGACCGATGTTCCCCATCCCACTTCCTCAGTAACCTCCTGCCTTCTGCAGGACATGAGGGCCAGTGAGGAAGGCTGCCGAGCAAAGTCCCTTTTGCTAGTTTGGCTGGGGCAGTTTAGTCCAGCTGGGTTCATCCAGACCTCGGGAAGACCAAGTTCCCTAATATTCCATTTCTTCCTCTGTGTCTTTTATTTCTACCATTCTCTCCTCCAAGATGTTCCCAGGCTTTACCGGCATTGATATGAATGTCTCATTCATAGTTGACCACTCAGCAGCCTTAAACTATAGCTTATATTTCAGTGAAGATTGTGAATTTCTGTCAAAAAAAAACCACCCTGCTAGAGCCAGAGCCTCCAACACTGTAGGTTACATTCAGGAATTTGTCAGGGATACAACTGAGTCCCACAACACTGACTCAAAACAGACCTTTATTTCTTCATACTCAAGTTCTGGTGTTCGATATAAATATGAATATTCCTTTTTTCCTTCTATGTCAGAGTTTTATTCACAGCTCAACCAGTTAGGCACAGCCTGTGAGTGAATATATGGCTGAAGACTCAATCATGGCAAGGAACCAGAGGGCCAGCTCTCCAGACTGACAGTTCCCATCACCCAGCCTAATGAGCATCTGTGGGGGTTGCGTGTGTGTGCGTGCGTGTGCGTGCATGTGTGAGTGTGTGCACGCACATTCATGTGCATGTGCATGTGTGTGTGTTGGCATATATGAGGAAAGACATGCCTATGGCTCTCTACCTTCCCTACCCCCATAACTCTTTACACAAGGAAAAACATACACTTGTAACCTAAATCATATTGAACAAAGGAATGAATGAAATAAAGTACTTCTGGCTGTGTTCCCGACTCTGGGAAAATAACTCCCAGCATATGTCTTCCCAGCACACTTTCTGAAATGGCTCTGTGAGATTCAGATGCTCAACGCTGAGCCCACAGACCCTCATGCCTCTCCCTCTGCGCGGAGCAGGAAGAAACCAGGTGTCTTCACTGATACTGGTGCCAGGAAGTGAGGGGTGTAGTCACGGCAGATGTGCCAACTGACCCTGAGAGAGGGAGAAGAAATTATTGAAATAAATGAATTTTGAAAAGCATCTCACAAGTGCACAAATGCTCTCCTGCCACCCCCTCATGCTTCCAGGATGCGGCAGGTGGCATATACTGTAATTACTGCAGACCACACACAGACGCACACATGCGTAATGTCAGGGCAAATGAAGAGTATCGATGCTACTGTCACACTAGAGCCAAATCTTCAAGACACAAAGACTGAGAGTCCATAGCCAGGATATCTTCACAACACCAAGAAATGTGCATCTGAATGACTCACCACGCCCAACTACCAAGTGCAAACAGTTTGTATTCACTGCAAACCAAAGTGCATCTTCACTCTTGAATCTTGATGTTAAGTCCTTAAAAATCATGTATTAGGCAGATATGGAGTAGTCCAGGCTGCAACAAAAAACAGCATTAGTAGCAGGCACTACTGACAGTCAAGCCTGACTTGGTCACTGTTAACAACAAGGCTGTCAAGTCAAATCTTCTATTGAGTTCATGCCAACTGACTGATTCAGAGAGAAATTTAAAGAATGCTAGGGAAGTTCAAATATGAAGTACAGCGGACAGCCTGGGGGTTTTCTATCTATGAGAAGATAAATTTTCAGCAGCCACAGCACAGTATAATCGAGGTGGTATTTTATTTTGTTTTAATGTTGTTTTTCTCCATTAACTAGAGTAAGATTTCTTAGTAAAGGGGCCCTAAAAAAGTAGATGGCCTGAAGCAAAATTACTAAGTGAAGCCTGGAGAGATCCTGTGTGCCCTGGGAAGAAGCTAAATGCTATAGATATTCAGGGAGACAATGGCAGGTAGAAAGTAGAAGGCATAGTACATGATGACTATAATTCATACAGAAGAACAACAGAGGGGTTGGAGTGTGCCCAGTAGTAGAATGCTTGCCTGATGTGTATGAAGCTCTGGGTTCAGTCCCCAGCAACAAAGATGTATATTAGGTACGGCCATAGTTTATATAAGTAGCCCACTGGGCTAGAACAATGACTCAGTTGGAAAGGTGCTTGCCCCCAACCCTGAGCACCTGAGTTTGGTCCCTGGAACCCCCATGGTGGAAGGAGAGAACTGATTTCCACAAATTGTCCTTTGACTTACACACACACACACACACATACACACACACACACACATGCTGTAACACATATATGTACTGGGAAGCTGCACACATAAATCAAATATATTTTTTAAAACTTCTTAAGAATAACAGAAATGAACAAGCACATTCTATGAATATTGCAAGCCACCTGCTGCTGCTAAGTAGATGAGGCTAAGTGGCCCCAATAAGAGCAGCCTCCAAGCACAGGAGGGCAGCAGGAGTGGGGTGGAGAAACCACTTCTGTGTAGCGTGTAAGCAGTGTCTAAGAATAACTGTAAACATGTCTGCTCTTGAGGTCCCAGAGCTCATAGTTCCCTCCCGTAATGGAAACCCTCCAGTCCACAGGATTTAGGAAAACCCCATATAAGCTTCCTGTGGCGAGCAGGAATAGTGGGCTTGGTGCATCAGGAAAGGTCAGAGAACACTGTTCAAAAGCTGCTCCGTCATCACTAAGAGACTCTTGTCTTGTCTTGAGCATCTGGCCCTAAGCATACGTATCCAACAAAACCATGGTTTTGACTTGGTTGTCCATGAAAATGCAACATACTACCTCTACTCTCATTCTAAGTGACTAATCCTAAAATTCTACTTCTGTTGTTTCTGAACTCTGACCCCACCAAATGGACCCTGCCCCAAGAAAGAGACCTATGAAAGGCTGCCCAGACAAAGGAGCTTCCTGCTGGAATCCCTTGTTGCTCTGCCAAGCAAACACAATAGCTTTGAATCCCCATTGGTGTACTTGCTTTGGGTAGGCAGTACGAGATAGAAAGACTACATCTCTAAGATGACGGGCAGGTCTATCTCCATATGCACAGTATGATTCTCTTCGCAGCACTTTCTACCATGGTCTTTTCTGGTGCTTTCCACAACAACATCAGGTAGGCAAGCAGGGAAAACAAACATATCCATTCTTCAATGAGGAAATGGAAGCTCAAGGAGTTTGAGTGACTCTGTAAGAGTGGTGTTTTCAGAACATTAGCCCAGTGAGAGCATGCAGTGTGAATTACAGTGTGGAAGAGAGAATTCTAGGATACCCCTTAGAAGACAGGTACCTTGCTGCAAATGAGAGGTAATATCAATCCATGGCATGGCAGAAGCCTTGGGAAACACAGCAGAGAGAGGAGCTAAGAGCCACCTTCCAGCTATGCATCCCTCTATTTGCCTTTGGTACCTGGGCACCAATGTTTAGCACAGTAGGGTAAAGATAGAGTATCGCTGTCTGCATTATGAAGCTGGAGGCTGCACTACAGAAAGGGTGGACACATGGAGCAGATAGACTGAGAGAATTTGGTTTTTCAGCAAGAGGAGTCTGCCTATGTAATCTAATCTGAGGGATAGAGACATGTGTCATTATGTATGTAGACTGTACATGGTTGAAAAGTATTGTCCTTCTTCTGTTTATATGACTGACTTATTAGTGAATTTTCAAAAAATTATCTGGAAATGCTCTCACTTCATTGCTTTCAGAAGCCAGCCAGTCCACAAAGAGCAGGATTCTGCCCAAACGCTGGCATTGGCTGTCTGCCTCTGTGTACAACTTGCTCTATTCCAGGACTGCCTGGGCTGAGAGGATGACTACGTCTCATCCTGGGACTTTGATGAAGTTATATCCATGACTTCTAATTTAGCTGTTAGAGGTAAAGCATATGGGGTCCATCCTTACTCGTAAACTTATCAAGTGTTCAGCACCATAGCAGACAACAGGGAAGCCATCCACTGGGGTGCTTTCTCAAAGACCTCAAGAAGTGACATCACCGTTAGAGGAAGGAGACAAAGAAAGTCTTGGCATAAGTCTCATGCCATCGGCTGCCTCCAGTTGGGCTTTCACCCTTTTGTGGTCACATGAGGTAAAGGGCTGGTGACAACACTCCATAGATTTCAGCAGCTTAATTAGTCTGCCCACATGCCCAGTGGGTGAGACTGCCTCTGAGTCAGCTCTAGGAACAAGTGTGGAAAACATCATGAGGCACAAGAGAGTCCAGATTCTGCAGGAATCTTGTTTAGTTACACTCCGTTGCCTCCATCAAATGCATTCATCCAGGCAGCCCAATAAAAGATTGGCAGACTCTGTTCTGTGATGTTTACAACTCTGAGAAAGCACAAAAACCAAGACAAATTATTTTAATATCTTTTACCTTGTTAAAAGGCTTAACAATCCCGGTGATTACATGGTGCACCTTTAAAAGACAAAGGTGGTAAAAGGATCTTTATTAGACAATTTTGTAACTCAAGTTCCTTCAATAAGGTTAAACCCCATGCTGTTTAGAGAGCAAGGGACAATATTCATTCTCAATTCTCTGTAGGTCTGTAGATTGAACTGATAAGTTTATATATTTTGTTTTCCTTTGAGAGCCAAGCTTTTCATGAGATCTTGAACTAATCCGACCAATCTTGGTCATCCAGATGCTGTAGCTACCATCTTGTTGTGATTAGAAAGGGAAAAACAGTCTTTTTTTTTGGATTTTTATTGAATATTTTACATATTTACATTTCAAATCCAATCCTCCCTTCCCCTGCTTCTATGAGGATGCGCCCACTCCCACCCACCCACTCCCACCTCACCACGCTGGCATTCTCCTACACTGGAGAAATGAGCCTTCACAGGACCAAGAGCTTCTCCTATTGATGTCAGACAATGCCATCCTCTGCTACATATGGGGCTGGAGCCATGGATCCCTCCATGTGTACTCTTTGATTGGTGGTTTAGTCACTGGAAGCTCTGGAGGTTCTGGTTGGTTCCATATTGGATCATAAGCTTTTTAGCCATGTCCCCAGAACTCTGAGCTCACTTAAGAAAGTGTAGAGCAGAAGCCCAGGTTCAACCAGTTAAATGATATGATAGGTTGTATGAGTAGTGTGTAGCCTTATATTATGACTTGGATGCTAAATATCTACCCAAAAGCTTATTTACTGAAGGCTTGATGCCCAGATGATAGTGACATAAGAGGTAGAACCTTGATGGAGAAAGTAGGTCATTGGACACAGTGCCATTGAATGGAGTTGGGGAATCCAGGCCTTTCTCTTTTCTTCTTTTCTGCTATGAGCCAATTCTTAGCCACTTACTACTGCCACCATGATATTGATATTCTAGCTCATTGTAATTCCAAAGGAACAACTGAGTCAAACACAAAGAGAAACCTCTGAAACTGAGGGCCAGAATACATCTTTCATCGTTTCACCTGGTATTTTGTCACAGTGATGGAAAATACACACAGACATAGACACAGACACAGACACAGACACACACACACACACACACACACACACCTTACAATGAGACAATAAAGTCATCTGCTCATTAATTCCTCTGTTTAAAGAATACGCAACATACCACACTAGGAATCATTTCTTGGACTGGGAGTTCAGAGGTTCAAACAAGTGCCTTGTATTCAAGAAGCCTATACTCCAGTGATAGATAGCCTAAGAAGAAATAACTATATATACAAAATGAAGCAGTTGTATTTGCTCTGAGAAAAGATAAAGGCATATCAAAGTATAGGCAGTGATAGTCTAATATGATGACAGTTGGGTAGATACCTGGAAAAAGTAGCAAGACAGGCAATGTTACACTTGCCTGAAAGGTTATACTCCCATGAGGAAAGAACCCCTGATTCCAGGGCCAAGATGGAGATTAATCCATCTGACAAGTTAACATAGAGGAAGCCAAGCTGTGGACAGGACAGATGTTAGGAGGGGAAGGCCTACAATGAGCTGCACTGTTAATGTGATAGAAACTTGTTGAGGATGCCATTGTCAGATATAAGCTTTGCAGTGTTCATGGAAGCTGCTCTGGAGAACAGAACAGATTGTGCATGGCCAGTCGGTCCTGGAAGCCCAGGCAAGAGGCCCCTTGCTGGTTCCTGCTACTTCCTTTGTGTCATCTTCCCAGCTCAGCTGTAGCCTGTTCCAGGGCAGACTGTTCCTGTCTATCAGGAAATCATGCTGCTTTTCTCCGAAGAACCTTTTAGAGGCAAAAACAACTCCCCGCATCCCCACTGCTGTGTTCTCTTCCTTTGCAACCCTACCAAATAGACCCCAGACCACCACTTCCCTGGCTTCATTCCTGTCCTCAAGCATGCAATCTGCCTGCTTCTGTGGTCAATGGTGCTATACTAGCTAACTAATAATCTTCCACAGTGATTCTTGTGAAGGTATAAATGGCAGGTGTAATATCAAAATCTGCACAGGAGACATTATTTCCAGTACTTATTATAAAAGCATGGATCTCTGGCAACATCAAACCAGAATTTTCAATAAATATCATATGTGGTATTGAGAGGGTATTGGGCCCTTCATAACATAAAAGAAAATTTTAAAAATGAGAACATATGCAATGTGACTTTTCCTGGGAAGATATGAACAAATGTCTCTTTATCCTAAATAAGGCACCAAAGATGGGCCAAAGAAAAGACTCCGCTTAAGCCTCAATCAGTTAAACAAGTAGGCCTACCCAGCTCACTTATATTGTCAGAGGTTACTTACAGAAGCACAGTGATTTAAGGGTAACTACATCATCAAGAAGTCCATTACCAACATAGGTGATGCTTCCTGAGAGCTCTGCCTCTAGAGCTCTCTCAGTAACTTTTAGGCAGTTCTATCAGCTAGAATCTCTTCTCTGAAACCATCACTGCATATATAGTATTAGAGAGGAACTTTCTGAATTTTCTCAATTTCAGGAGCTTCCTGAGACTTCTAAGTTGATTTAACTTCTGGGTCTTTAAAAACACTGCTCCAGGTAGGAATGCTGCAGATCAGAGGAAAGAGCTACACAATCACATTGAGCTTAACTCTGAAATAATTTCCCCTGACACCAGTGCTTTAGATGGTAAAGTGATAAAGGGTTTCCTCACTGAGACAACTTCTTCACTTTAAAGAGAAAACTGAGGCCTCCATAATAGGTTTTGGTAGAGAACTCCACAAAATGGGTTTGTCCTAAATTATAAAACTACAAACTATATCACAAATGCTTGTAATGATGTTGATAAACTCTCATCACTATTATTGTTTCTGAGAATTTTAGAAGCATCTCCTATGTCATTTGTGTTCTCTTCCACTTTGTGAAATTTATCTCCCATGATTAAATGCTAGAATGGCTTCTAAGGCCTGATCTCTAGTGCATAAGTAAATATAACCCACAGACCCAATTTTCATTTCCCTAACCAATGGACTTACCTGATAAAAGATATATGATTTAGCTTGGAAAAATAGTAATTAATAGGTTTCTGTGTCAATGAACTGAACCAACTCAAGCCAAATGAAAAGGATAAAGGTGGGTTTATTGAGAAGCAGATCTCCAGCAAGTTCACCAATCTCATGGATTGAGGTCAGTGAATCACAGGCCCAGGCTAAATCAAGGGAGGTTTGGGCAGTGAGTAATGATGTGTGAGCTAAGAGCTGGGATTTTTGCCCACATTAGATAAAAAAGCTGAGTTCCTGGGTGGTAGGTAGCTAGAAGTGCAGAGACAGTGAGAGAAGACTTGTTAAAAGAGAATTTTCTTCTCTTGGGCAGGGTTGGGGTAAGAAGAGCAAACAATGTTTCTTAGATTATGCAGAGGATGAGCAAGGGTTCCAATCAAACACTGATCCTTCATTGCACTGACCCCTAACACCATTGATTGACCATGTCATGATACCTTTGAATTCTACATTTGTACACAATCGGCAGGAAAACGACTAGGAATTTTTGACTTGCTAGTCACTGATTATATACGGTTATATGTTATATTTTTAAAGTACTCTGCTCACCTCCAAGAATCCTATCCCTTTCAAGCACTCAGAAAGAGAAGGAAGGCTGGATCCCATGGTCCGCAGGCCAAAGAATACAGCACCAATGAATCAGCAGATCAAACACTTTTGACATTTCATAAGCAGAAAACAAACTGTTCAGTAAATTCGATGAATGACAGGTGCTACCCAGATGCCACCCATTAAATAATTAAAATGAGGTAGAAATGAAAAGTAAACACTGGGAATGATTTGAAACACACACAGCCGAAGGAAGCAGAAAGAGTAACTGGGGAATGGAGAAGTAAGTAAAATTAGATCTGAGGTATTTCTGATTCAATTGTGTCAAGATTAACTGGCTGCCTTTCTCCCATTGTCAGCATGAAATAAACACCCTCTGAAATGGAGAATCCTGTAAGTAAATGTAATCCTAACGTAGCAGCCACACTGACACTTCTGACAGACAGGTAGGTGCCCAGCGTTTACTGATGAAAACAAGATGGGCAGATATAAAGTGAGATACAGTGAAAGAGAAATAATGAAGGTTTGTAATGGTCAGCAAATGCTGTGTAATGAACAATCACAGGCTCAGGTCCCTAGGAAGACAAGTATTTCTCTCTTAAATTTTTAGATGTGCTAGAAATTTGTTAACCTATTTTGAGTTTGGCTATAAAGCTCTAGTATATGCTGCAGAGCAGACTGTGTTTGAAATATCACAAATTTATGTTCTGCTATCTTTTATTTGTGCTTAATCTGGGACCCAGGCTAAAATGGTAATATCAATCCAAACGAAACTTGCATCATACTGATAATAGATAGGGTTTTCAAGGTGGCGAGTAGAGGGGTTAGAGAGAGGGTTCAGTGGATAAGAGGATGCGCTGTGCAAACATGGGAACTGAGATCAAATTTCTAGCACTCCAGTTAAAATCCAAACACAAGCTATGTGTGCCTGTAACCCAACAGAGGTAGCAATGTGGGACAGATCCTAAGAGCTCACTCGTCAGCCAATCTAGCCAAATGGTGGCATTTATTACTTTGTGATACCAATAGATACCTATTTAGACTTAAAGCACACTTAAAAAGAGATAATTCATGTCTGGTACTATAAACCCAGCCAACTATTCATGGCTCCACCCTACAGGATAATGCACTACTACAATTTTCCTAAACCAGTATAATTCCCAGCTTCACTCTAAATAATTATCCTTATATCCGCAGGAAAGTGTAAATCTTATTCCCATCAGTGACACTCCTTTTTTACAGCAAATAGCAACCATTAGAGAAACTCATAACTACTCAACTGACCATGGGGTATCCAGTCCCAAAGAATACATCTATAACACAAACACTACACCTAAGGTTCAGAGGCCATCACAGGAGAGGAGACAGACACTGTAAAAGCCATAGGACCATAACATCTCCTGTGAGACAGACTTCTTTATATGACAGGGAAGTTGCCCCGATGAAATTTCAACAATATAACCACAGCATTTAGGTCTAAACAACAAGACCTACACAAGTTACAATGCCAACTGACATGCTCTTATGGATGAGGGAAAATTTGAAAGTCCCCATCCCAAGATGAGGAGTTATAGGCAATTAATGGATGCTAAGAGATAAGGCTTCCTTCAAGGACGAGCTCCTAATAGGTCATCCCATCGCAGGTAGTCAGCCCTAAATACATATACATAAAAGAAACTTAGCAGATTATATTTCTTTCTCTCTCCCTCTCCCCCTCTCTATAATAATTAAATAAGAAATATTACACAAATAATAATATAGGAGCACAAAATAGGTGGAGCAAGAGAGGTGAAAATTGTATCATTCATGGATTAAATTCTCAAAAAATTAATTCCAAAAAAAAAAAAAGGAAATTTGGGAAGATCTATCTGTATTTTTAAACTGTCTGTCTCTTAAGCTATACAAATATAGGATAGACAAGAGGAAACCCAACTGAGGTGAGATAGTTTTTGCTCATCCCAACAAGGTAAATTTCTGTAAAGCAAATCAATTTGGAGCTATAGAGATGATTTGTCAGTTAAAAGCATATGCTGCTCTTGCATAGGACCTGGTTTGACTGTCTGCACTCATATCAAGCAGCTCACAATCACTGACAAGTCCAGCCACCTGGATTCTATGCCTCCAGCATCCATGGGCACTGCCTTTACATGCACATGTACAGGACCCAGGCACAGACATAGACACAGGCACAGACTCAGACACACAGTTAAAAATATTAAAATGCATCTTTTAAAAAAGCGCACACACGCACATGCACACACACATGCACTATATATATATATATATATATATATATATGAATATATATCTCAGAATATCCTAGACAAAATCTGAAATCACTAGACAGATTTGAATGCAACAAAACGGAGTCAGACCCGGGGATTACAGGGTGGATGTTGACATTTAAGGAAAAATTACCTTAAATCAGCTATTATAACTGTGCTCAAAGGAATAAAGAATCGCATTCACCAAGTAATTAAAAACAGAAAGGCTCCCATAATAAAAGGACTGTAAAAAAAAAACACATGAAATTACAAAGTTGAAAATTTAAGTTATCTGAAACAAAGTGCAGATGCTCCTTAACTTAGCACAAGGTTGCATGTGTTAAATACCATGGTTGTAAATTGAGAATCTAAGACCTGATAATGATGACATATGCATTTAATCCCAGCAGCCAGGAGGTAGAGGCAGGAGGATATCTGAGGTCAGCCTGGTTTACAGAGCTAGTTCTAAGACAGCCAGGGCAGAATTACAAAGAAACTCTGTCTCAAAAATGTAAAAGACAAACAAACAAACAAAAAACAACAAAAACAAACAACTATTATGTTGCTAAGCTACGGTGTTTACATAGTTATATTAGGGACTATGTAAACACTGTAGTTTAGCAACATAATAGAGAAAAGAGCATTCCTTGACTATTAACCCACAGGATGCTATGGCTGGCTCAAATCTATGGCTCCCTACACCAGAGAGTCTGGTAAAACAGGGAATACAAAACACATAGCACAATTTCCACTAAAGTACTATATAAAACTTGTGGACCATCATAAATCTGGAAGTTTATAAACCAGGGACAATCAGTCCATAGTCACTACATGGAGTTAACAGGATCACAAAGTCCTACAGAGGCAATAGGGAAAGTTACTAACACAGTTCCATTAGAGGCTATATGCTCAGTATAAAATAATCAATTGTATGGCATTTGCTAGCAATAAACAACCATCTTTTTTTAAAAATTCTGAAACAATATCATTTATAACTAAAACTATGGCATTCTTATAGATAAATCTGGATCAATATTTCTAATGTCTGTATACCAAAAGATAACAAAATTTTGTTGAGAGAAACTGAAGAAGACCTAGACCCATACTGTTTCAAGGGTTGGAAGATACATGTTGTTAAGATGTTAATTCTCTTAAAAACAATCTATAGAGTCAACATGGGCCCATCCAAAGAATTGTAAAGGTTTGAAGTAAAAATTTAATTGTGGAATTTTACAAAAATTGCCTAGTTCAGAGAAAATCTAAAATTTATATAAGAACTTAAAGATTATGAAATGTCAAAATAATTTTGAAAAAAACAAAATTGAATAGCTCACACTTCCAGGTCCCAAAATGTATTGTAAGGTATAGAATTCAGATTTCTATTGCTATAAAAAAAATAACTGACATAATCAAGTTGAAAGAATGAAGGGTTTATTGTAGCTAACAATTTTGAAGGCTAAAGTCCATGACCAATGTTTCCCATTATTTTGAGATCTTTAGTAAGGCAGCCCAATATGGTATGAAATTCACAGTAAAGCAAAGCCTCAGGGGAAGAGGCGAGCATCCCATATCTCTTTTCAGGGTGACACCCTGTACAATGGCTTTAAACCTCTCAAAGGGTTTTAGCCCTTAAAGGTTTCCACCCTGTCCAGTTTCCAAGCTGAGAGAAAAGCCTTTATTTGACACATGAGTGTTTGAGGGGCATTACAGCGCCAAACTATAGCATAACACTGTAATAATAGAAGAGGCAATACAGCACACACAATATGACAATTGCACTTACAGACTGCCCTCGATGGTCCAGGGAGAGATTTGCACATAGATTATCACTGTATGGTAGACAGACTGTAAAGGGATCCTGGAGAGATAGTCTGCCCTACAAAGAAGATTATATCATTAGACCTCAACATGTCCTATTAAGTAGGCAATTGCTTTCAGTCTATCGGCCCTATAAACTTAGGCATAAGGACTGAATCATATAAAAGTGGGATATAAGAATAAAATCTAAATTTATAATTCTCTTAGAAAAGAAAGTATCAAAAGTTTTTTATTTACGTTAGCAATGGCATAAAAATAAAAACCCATAAAAGAAAAATAGATAAATTGGTGTTTATCAAAATTATAAAACAACGACCTTTCAAAGACACTCTGGTTACAAGAATATAAAGACAAAGTACTGACTACAAGAGAACACTTGCAACACAGATTTTGATAAAAGACTTATATCAGAATGCACAATGAACTCTCAAAACTAAATAATAAGAAACAAAGTAATGAAAAATAGCAAAATATGGAAGGCAACAATTCAGCAAAATGATATATGGAATGCACAGAGCACATTCTGAGAGCTCAGCCTCATTAGCTGTTAAAGAAATGCAAATTTAAGCCACAATGAGATACTGTTACACGTCAACTAGAATGGCTAAAATTAAAAATAATGACCATTCCAATAACAAATGACAGTAGGGCTATAGAGCAAACAAAGCTAACATATACTGCTGACTGGTGGAAATCGCTGCAATCACTTTGCCCAACATTTTTGTTCTTTCTGAAAAACACACTTACTTCTGTTCACATTCCTAGCCCAAGAGGAATGCACCTGGAGCCCTCTGGACATAGGAACAGAGGAGCAGTGTGACACAGGATCTTTCTGGTTTCCACCTGTATATGGAGTTGACACTGTGACAAAATTCTCTATACCTAGATCTCCCTGAGAGAAAGCTGGTCTCCCACTAGGGCTGACACATAGGCTGACAGAAGGCTCAAGCCACTTTCAAGACAGCAAGATCAGATAACACCAGAGACAACCAGATAGCAAGAGGCAAGCTCAGGAACCTAAGCAACAAAAACCAAGACTACTTAGCATCATCAGAGCCCAATTCTCCCACCAAAGAAAATACTGGATATCCCAACATACTGGAAAAGCAAGATGATGATAGAGGACTTTAAGAAGGACATAAATAACTCCCTTAAAGAAATACAGGACAACACAGGTAAACAAGTAGAAGCCCTTAAAGAGGAAACACAAAAATCCCTTAAAGAATTATAGGAAAACACAACCAAACAGATGAAGATATTGAAAAAAAATCAAGAATCTAAAAATGGAAATAGAAACAATAAAGAAATTATAAAGGGAGACAACCCTGAAGATAGAGAACCTGGAAAACAGATCAGGAGTCATAGATGCAAGCATTACCAACAGAATACAAGAGGTAGAAGAGAGAATCTCAGGGGTAGAAGATACCATAGAAAACATTGACTGACCTATCAAAGAAAATACAAAATGCAAAAAGCTCCTAACCCAAAATATCCAGGAAATCCAGGACACAATGAAAAGATCAAACCTAAGGATCATAGGTCGAGAAGAGAGCTAAAATTATCATCTTAAAGGCCCAGTAAATATCTTCAACTAAGTTATACAAGAAAACTTCCCTAAACTAAAGAATGAGATGCCCATAAACATATAAGAAGCCTACAGAACTCCAAATAGATTGAACTAGAAAAGAAATTCCTCCTGTCACATAATAGTCAAATCACCAAATGCATAAAACAAAGAGAGAATATTAAAAGCAGTAAGGGAAAAAGGTCAAATAACATATGAAGGCAGACCTATCAGAATCACACCAGACTTCCTACTAGAGACAAATGAAAGCCAGAAGATCCTGGGCAGATGTCATACAGACCCTAAAAGAACACAAATGCCAGCCTAGGCTACTATACCCAGCAAAACTCTCAATTAGCATAGATAGAATAAAACAAAATATTCCATAGTATTTACACAGTATCTTTCCACAAATCCAGCCCTACAAAGGAGAATGGATAGAAAACTCCACACATGGAGAAAAACTACCACCTAGAAAAAGCAAGAAAGCAATCTTCTTTCAACTAACAAAAAGAAGATAGTCACACAAAAATAATTCACCTCTAACAACAAAAATAACAGGACACAACAATCACTGGTCCCTAATATCTCTCAACAACAGTAGACTCAATTCCCCACTAAAAAGACATAGACCAACAGACTGGATATGTAAATAGGATCCAGCATTTTGCTGCATATAGGAAACACACCTCAGTGACAAAGATAGTCACTACCACAGAGTAAAAGGCTGGAAAACAATTTTCCAAGCAAAGGGTCACAAGAAAAAAGCTGAAGTAGCCATTCTAATGTTCAAATAAAATCAACTTTCAACCAAAAGTTATAAAAAAAAAGATAAGAAAGGACACCTTATATTTATCAGAGAAAAATTCCACTGAGATGAATTCTTAATACTGAATACCTATACTCCAAATGCAAGGGCACTTACATTCATCAAAGAAGCCTTACTAAAGCTAAAATCAAACATTGTACCTCACAAAATAATAGTGGAAGACTTCAACACCCCACTCTCATCAATGGACAGATCATGGAAACAGAAAATAGAGACATAGAGAAACTAACAGAAGTTATGAACCAAATGGATTTAACTGATATGTATACAACATTTCATCCTAAAATAAAAGAATATACCTTCTTCTCAGCATCTCATGGTACTTTCTCCAAAATGGACCATATAATGGGTAGCAAAACAAGCCTCAACAGATACAAGAACATTGAATCAAACCCCTTTATTCTATCAGATGACCAGGGACTAAGGCTGATCTTCAATAACAACAAAAATGACAGAAAGCCCACATAGACATGGAAGGTGAACAACACTCTACTCAATAATAAATTGGTCAAGAAATAAAGAAGTTAAAGACTTTTTAGAATTTAAAGAAAATGAAGGCACAACATACTCAAACTTATGGCACACAATGGAAGAAGTGCTAAGAGGAAAACTCATAGCTCTGAGTACCTACAAAACGAAACTGGAGACAACATACATTAGCAGCTTGACAGCACACCTAACAGCACTAGAACAAAAGGAAGCAAACACACCCAAGAGGAGTAGATGGCAGGAAATAATCAAACTCAGGGCTGAAATCAACCAAGTAGAAACAAAGAGAACTATACAAAGAATCAACAAAACCATGAGCTGGTTCTTTGAGAAAATCAATAAGATAAATAAACCCTTAGCCAGACTAACCAGAGGGCACAAAGACCTCATACTAATACTGTCCAAACTATTCCACAAAACAGAACAGAAAGAGCACTACCTATTCCTTCTATGAATCTATAATTACTCTTATACCTAAACCACACAAAGACCCAACAAAGAAAGAGAACTTCAGACCAATTTCCCTTATGAATATCTATGCAAATATATTCAATAAAATTCTTGCAAACCAAAACCAAGAACACATTAAAATGATAATCCATCATGATCAAATAGGCTTCATCCAGGAATGCAGAGATGGTTCAATATACGGATCCATCAGTGTAATCCACTATACAAACAAACTTAAAGAAAAAACCACGTGATCATTTCATTAAATAATGAGAAAGCATTTGACAAAATTTAACACCCCTTTATGTTAAAAGTCTTGGAAAGACCAGGACTTTAAAGCCCATGCCTAAACATTGTGAAAGCAATATACAGCAAACCAGTAGCAGACATCAAACTAAATGGAGAGGAACTTGGAGCAATCCCACTAAAATCAGGCACTAGACAAGCCTGCCCACTCTCTTCCTACCTATTCAATACACTCCAAGTCCTAGCCAGACCAATCAGACAACAAAAGGAGGTCAAAGACTTAAGTGATCCCAAAAACTCCACCAGAGAAGTTCTAAACCTTATAAACAATTTCAGCAAAGTGGCTGGGTATAAAATTAACTCAAACAAATTAGTAGCCTTCCTCTACTCAAAGGATAAACAGACTGAGAAAAGAAATTAGGGAAATGACACCCTTCACAATAGTCAAAAATAATATAAAATACCTCAGTGTGGCTCTAACCAAGCAAATGGAAGATCTGTATGACCAAAACTTCAAATCTCTGAAGAAAGAAATTGAAGATTTCAGAAGATGGAAATATCTCCCATGCTTATGGATTGGCAGGATTAATATTGTAAAAATGGCCAACTTGCCAAAAAGAATCTACACTTTCAATGCAATCCCCATTAAAATTCCAACTCAATTCTTCATAGAGTTAGAAAGAACAAATTGCAAATTCATTTGGAATAACAAAAAAAAAAAAAGGATAGCAAAAACTATCTTCAACAATAAAAGAATTTCTGGGGGAAATCACTATCCCTGACCTCAAGCTGTATTACAGAGCAATAGTGATAAAAACTGTATGGAATTGGTACAGAGAAAGGCAGGTAGATCAATGGAATAGAATTGAAGATCCAGAAATCAACCCACACACCTATGGTCACTTGATCTTTGACAAAGGAGCTAAAACCATCCAGTGAGAAAAAGACAGTATTTTTAATAAATGGTGCTGGTTCAACAGAAGTCAACATGTAGAAGAATGCAAATTGACCCATTCTCATCACCCTGTACAAAGCTTAAGTTCAAGTGGATTGAGGACCTCCGCATAAAACCAGATACAACACTCAAACTAATAGAAGAAAAAGTGAGAAAGAGCCTCGAACACATGGGCAGTGGGGAAAATTTCCTGAACAGAACACCAATGGCTTATGCTCTAAGATCAAGAATCAATAGATGGGACTTCATAAAAGTTCTGTAAGGCAAAGGACACTGTCATTAGGACAAAATGGCAATGAATAGATTGGGAAAAGATCTTTAACAATCATACATCTGACAGAGGGCTAATATCATATATATATATATATATATATATATATATGCATGCTCAAGAGAATCAAATAACCCTATTAAAAATGGGGTACAGAGTTAAACAAAGAATTCTCAACTGAGGAATATCAAATGACTGAGAAGCACCTAAAGAAATGTTCAATATCCTTAGTTATCAGGGAAATGCAAATCAAAACAACCCTGAGATTTCACCTCATAATGTCAGAATGGCTAAGATCAAAAACTCAAGTAACATTAGATGCTGGCAAGGATGTGAAGAAATAAGAACACTCCTCCATTGTTGGTGGGATTGCAAGGTGGTTGAACCACTATGGAAATCAGTCTGGAGGTTCCTCAGAAAATTGGACATAGTACTACCTGAGGACCCAGCTATACCTCTCCTGGGCATATACCCAAAAGATGCTCCAACATTTAACAAGGACACATGCTCCATTATGTTCATAGCAGCCTTATTTATAATACCCAGAATCTGGAAAGAATCCTGATGCCCTTCAACAGAGGAAAGAATACAGAAAATATGGTACATTTACACAATGGAGTACTATTCAGCTATTAAAAACAATGACTTCATGAAATTCATAGGCAAATGGTTGGAACTAGAAAATATCATACTGGTTGAGGTAACCCAATCGCAAAACAGCACACATGGTATGCACTCACAGACAAGTGGATATTAGCCACGGATTACCTAAGATACAATCCACAGACCACATGAAGCACAAGAAGAAGGGCGACTAAAGTGTGGATGCCTCTGTCCTTCTTAGAAGGGGAAACAAAAATAAATATAGGAGGAGATATGGAGGCAAAGTTTGGAGGAGAGACTGAAGGAAAGGCCATTCAGAGCCTGCCCCACCTGGGGATTCATCATATATATATATATATATATATATATATATATATATATATATATCTCCACCAAACCCTGACAGTATTGCTGATGTCAAGAAGTACATACTGACAGGGGCCTAATATAGCTGTCTCCTGAGAGGCTCTGCTAGAGCATGGCAAATACAGAGGTGGATGCTCTCAGCCAACCACTGAACTGAGAATGGTGGAGTTAGAGAAAGGATGGAAGGAGCTAAAGCGGTTTGCAACCCCATAAGAACAACTGTACCAAGCAACCAGAGCTCCCAGGGACTAAACCACCATCCAAAGAGTACACATGGACAGACCCGTGGCTCCGGCTGAGTATGTAGCAGAGGACGGCCTTGTTGGGCATTAATGGGAGGTGAAGCCCTTGGTAGGGTAATAACAGGGTGAGAGGTGGCAAGGTGTGGGTGGGTGGGTGGGTTGGGGTACACTGTCATAGAAGCAGGGGATGGGGTGATGTGGGGTGATGAGATGGGGGGTTATGAATGGGGAACTGGGGAAGGGGTAACATTTGAATTGTAAAAAAGAATAATAATTCAAGAAAAAAAGAAATCTCTAGAACTAAAAAACAGAAAAACACACTTAGTGTGTGTGTGTGTGTGTGTGTGTGTATGTGTGTGTGTGTAGCACATTTATTCAAATCTAGAGACTGATGATAAAAAATGAAAACATGTTTTCACTCAAGGACTTGAGCGTGTTCCTCGCAGTTTCATGTGGAGTAGCCAAAACTTACCAGTAACTGAGTGTGTAAAGGATGAGCACGTGAACAGACTATGACATGTTCTCACAAAGCAGCATTACTGCTCATGACAAGTGACTAAAGCAGTCACACACTACTCTATGGGAGGATTGTATAAAGCTATGTAAGAGAACGGCATAGACAGGAAGAGAAAAATGTCTCATGCCATTTGTATAAAATTTTAAAATTGGGGGCTCATCACTAGGGTCTGAAAACATATCAGTGTTTTCCCAGAGGGCTGAGAGGGGATATGAGGCGTGATGATGAATCTAAGAAAGCCTTGGGGATTGACCATTATCTGCGTTATTTTGCCCATAGTGGTAGTTTTGTGGGTGGGTGTGTTTGGATAGCAGAACCTAGCAACATATAGATAGATAGATAGATAGATAGATAGATAGATAGATAGATAGATAGATAGATAGATAGATAGATAGATAGAGAGATAGAGAGATAGAGAGATAGAGAGATAGAGAGATAGAGAGATAGAGAGATAGAGATAGAGATAGAGATAGAGATAGATAGATATGGATATGGATATAGATATAGATATAGATATAGATATAGATATAGATAGATATATAGATATATAGATATGTGTGTGTGTGTTGTGTGTGAGTACAGTTTGTTGTGTTTCATCTCTTCCTCAATAAAACTGTTGACCAAAAGAACAGCCACCAAAAGCACCAAACCATATACTGAAGGGAAAAGTCCACAGATAAGTGAATAGAAATTATCCAAACTAAAGAATAGCCAGAACACTATGAAAATGGCCAAGGACCACCTCTCTGACTCATGTGACACCCCTAACAAGTCATCCTTACAAAGAAAATTACAAAATCAGGAGAGAATGAACCCTGAACAATTCAACAAAGTAACTTTTTATCAAATTATTTTATTTATTTGCATTCCAAATGTTGCCCCCCTTCCCGGTCCCCCCTCCCAGAGTTCTTTATCCCATTCCCCATCCCCTTTGTCTCTGAGAGGGAGCTCCCCAACCCACCCACCCTTACACATCCACCCACCCCCACCTCATCCCCTACAGCACCTCCCTTCCCTAGGATACCAAGTCTCTACAGAATTAACCTCTCCCACGAGGCCAGACAAGGCAGTCCTCAGCTACATATGTGCCAGGAGCCATGGGCCAGCTCATATATGCTCTTTGGTTGGTAGCTTAGTCTCTGGGAGTTCCTAGGTGTCTAGGTTAGTTGACACTGTTGGTCTTCCTATGGGTTTGCCATCCCCTTCAGTTCCTTCAGTCCTTCCCCCTCTTCCATAGGGGTCCCCAACCTCTAAGTATCAGCATCTGTCTCAGTCAACTGCTAGTAGAGCCTCTCAGAGGATAGCTATGCCAGCCCCCTGATTGCAAGCACAACATAATAGTGTCGGGGTTTGGTGCCTGCCCATGGGATAGATCCCAAGTTGGATGGGTCACTAGACGGCCTTTCCTTCAGTCTTTGCTCCATTTTCGTCCCTGCGTTTCCTTTAGACAAGAACAATTCTAGGTCAAAACTTTTGAAGATAAGTTGGTGGCCACATCCCTCCACTGGGGGCCCTGTCTATCTACTGAAGAGGGGGGCAGTATCAGATATGGGACGAGAAAGGAGAGAATCCCAGAGGAGCAGAAGAATGAATGGAAAGATGCAGCTGCAGAGCAGTTGGAGTGGAGTGGGGAATCTCCAGAAAATCCCAGAGATCTGGGATGTGAGAGGCTCCCAGGACTCAATGGGGATGACCTTAGCAGAAATGCCCAACAGTGGGGAGACGGAACCTGAGGAGACTTTAAAGTAACTTCGTTAGTTTAAAAGAATCTCCTGCATTTTGTCAAATATGCATCCTCTGCTCACCTTTGCCAAACCAAAAAACAAAACAAAAAAACAAAAAAAAAGAAAAAACAAAACAAAAAACGAAACAAACAAACAAACAAAATGTTCATAGAGAAGGAAAACAATGCAAAGAAAACCCACCAGTATTAAAAGGTATTTGCAAACCATTCATTGGATAAGAGATTAACTTCTAAATTATCTAATAGGCCTACAAACAAATAGGTACAAATGTTTCTGAAAACAGCTTTAAAGGGTAAAGGGTGTGAATGGCATTTCTCTAAAGAAAGCCATTGAATTTGATTAACAGATACAGGAAAAGGCATTCAGCATAGCCAACCAAGAAGGGAATGCAAACTCAAACCACAGTGTGATGTCACTGAATACTTCTTAGGATAGCTACTTAATTGAAAAGACAAGTACCACTACATTTGTGCAGAAATTAGAACTTTCCCCCACTGTTGTGAGTGATGCGAAGTGCCAGCTTCTATATTTGTTGCAGTAGTCACAACAATACAGAAATAGCTCGAATGAGTATGGAAAGAGCACATGAGGTGTGGCATATACACAACAGAGTATTAGCTAACCTTTTAAAAAGAAAAATAAGCCATACTACTTCCAATACCATAGACAGAGCAAAAGGACATTATAAGTTTGTTACAGAAGCAAAATATCACATGGCCCCACCTCTACGAATTATTGTAAGTAGACCTATAGATGCTCTTACAGAAAATAGGATAATGATACCCAGGTGCTGCAAGGGGAAGAAGAAAATGAGGTGTCCAGTAGCTATAAAGCTCCACCCACACAGGACAAATGTGTCCCAGAGTTCTGTGGCACAGTGTGGGATAACTAGAAGCAACATCCAACCATAAATAAGGAAGGGAAGGACCCAGAAAAACCTATGAAGGAGGTGGATGTGTTGATATACAGTTATAGTGTGGGCTGGTGGGTGGATGCACATGTTCAAACTCATCAAATTATAATCATTAAATGTGTAGAGTGTTTTAAATATCACTGAAGCTGGGATAAAGGGATAAAGTTCACCAAACTACAAACAGAATAAATATGAAAATCATGTAAAGTAGTTATGTTTGTGAGAATCACAGAAAGAGAGAAAAGATTCAAAGTCACCCAAAACCAAGATGTATCAGACACTGGGGAACTATTGATGTCTTCTAGCATCTCATGCAGGCCATGGCGACACCCTCAAAATGCCGAGAGAAAAGTCTGCCGATATAAATTCTATAACGAGGAAAAATGTCCTTCAAGAGTAGAACCAGATAAATATTTGAAAATATATTTGTGCTGATTCTTTGAGAATTTCACATGGTGTATTTTGGCCAAAATAAACATTTCTAGATAAACAAAAATTAAGACAATGTATGACCCAAAATAAATATTCACCAAAGAAAATGTTACAGTGTCCAAGAAGAGATACCAGATGAAAACTTGGATCTTTAGTTAATAAAGATCACCATGCAATACGGTGATAGATATAATGACACTTCTTTTTGATTTCTTCAAAATACACATACTTACGTAAAGCAAAACATTGTTAAGGTGCGTAGTACAAAGAATTGCAAGAGCACATTTACCTATACAACTTCAAACTTATTTTCATGAAATAAATAGTAATTTTAGGCAATTTATGAACTTTTAAAAGGTGTGTTGCAATTCATGGAACAAGATTTCTCAACCTCACCACGACTGATCTTTAGATCGTGGGAGGATGTTGTGCAGTGTCTCAGGCCACTTCCCACTAGATGCCCGTAGCACTGTCCAATGTGACAACCAAAAGGGTGTCCAGACATTTCCAAATTCTCCTGAAAAACAAAACTATCTAAGTTGAAAACCACCACCAGGAAAACAAACAAACAAAATAAACAAATAGAAACCAAACCAGAATAACAACAAAAAACCCAATCATATAAAGAGGGGTGGCTAAAGATCCCATGAAATGAATTCCAAATGACTTCTGTAAGATGTTGTTAACCCAAAATAACTCAGGAAAGAAAAAAATAATCAGAAGAACCAACAACTAATCAGAAAATAGGACAATGTTACAGATGGATACAGTCAAGTTGATAATTATATCACACTCAACTAACTATCAAAAGGATCAGAATGAATAAAGAAGCAAAATCCAGCCATCTACTGACTGTAGGAAATAGGCTTTAAAGGTAAAAGCACAGAAGGATTGAAACTAAATGGCTGACGAAGAATTTCTCACTAAGCACAGGAAGACTGGAGTGTGTATATTAATAGCAGGTGCTGATTTTAAAACACAGATTTTAAATTCACAAAGAGAATTGGTTTTGTGAACGAGTCGATTTTTCAGAGGAACTTAACAGTCATGCATGTCTCTCACTCTAATAATGGTCTCAAATATGTAAGACAAAAACTTGTTATAATTAAAGGGAGAAATGGACAAATCTGCAATTACATAGGGCTCTCTGCACACAATCTCAGCAGAGGATAGGAAGGTCCATTGCTCTCTCTGATAAGATGGTTCCCAGATGGACAGTCTTCCTTTTATCTGTACAATGATACATTAGTGACTGGAGAATTGACAGTTTTAATCATTTGTAGCAAGCTCCATTGAGCTAATCACTTGAAGAATAGAACAATAGTTTTCCACCATGGCTGCATCTTAAACCTATAGGAAGATATTTAATAAGAACCATAGAGATGATGACTTCTAAATCATACTTTTAGGTGACGTCTTTCATAGTGGGTATAGTACTAGATTTTTCGGTACACACTTTAGCTTGGCATTGTCTCCTCTGCCCTATCATAGGCATTTGGGGTTTTTACAAAAGCAGCTTTATGTGTGTCTTTGTCGAATTCCATTTTGTTACAGTCAACAGCCTTCATTGTCAAAATCCTCTACGACCCCCTCTTCACTCTAGTGCTTTCTTCTTGTTTGATGTGAAGAACTCAAATGACCTTTCCCAGCTCAGAGCACCCCACATTGCTGAACTCGGCCCATCTTCTTATTATATAAACCATACCCATGAAGGGATCACTCCCTCAGTCTGAACCAACTACCTGCTGTCACTACTGTAAGAGACATTCTCTATTCCTCCATATCTTCACAGAGAATTCTTCAAGTGAACTTCTATCCCTAGCCTCAGCGACTCTATCCTTTCCACTCCCTGACTGTAAGGCATCCATCTGTGGTGGCACAAATAGCAATTTAGACTAACTTGCATCTGGAATTAAGGACCCAAAACATTTTATGAATTCTTTTGATTCAGATGCCACACCAGACGTGTAGGTAACAATATCTTCTCACAGCCCTGTAGCTTTTATCATTTACAGAGCAATGAGTAACATTACCTCCTTCAACATCCCTATTATATACTGTTTTCTCAATATTACAGATGAAAAACTTGACAATTGAAACTATTGCTGGATAAAAAGAAATACAACTTACTTTGGCCCAAACACAGATCTTAGGATGTAAGGATTATTTTTTCTAATTCCCTATTATGCATACATATACATGTACCTATTTATGTATGAAATTTTGAAACAAAGTCTAAGTAAGTTCCCCAGCTCAACCTCAGACCATTTCCCTCAGCCCAGGATGAACTTGAACTTGCGATCTTGCCTTAGTCTTGCTATTTTCTTGTAAATTATTTCACACTCCTGAAGTTAAATGAGTTGAGCTGCCTGCCTCCTGGCACTGGTGAGACTTCATTGCTTCTCCGTGATGGATAAGGATGTGGGTATTTCATTATTAGTCATGAACAGTTAATACTCATAGGTATGGTAACTGTGACAACATCTAGAGAGCCAGGGATTTCCAACCCCAACCTAAATCCACCATCCCTATCTAGAGCCTGGCCCCATCTCATACTGTTCCTAGGCTTCCAGCGGACAGAGGTAATTTCTTGACTGTCCCTTGGTCCATTCTTCCACCTGAACCCACATTTGACGTGGACAATGAAAGCAACTTCAGGAAAGCTGGAACAGAGATGAAGGGCACTGTGCTTGAATCACGATGAAAGACTTCGTAAAACAAAACTGCTAGTGTAATAAAGCCAGGGTTATCTTCCAGGACTGACAGACCAGAATAAGTGAGAGTAGTCGGGGGGGGGGGTAAGGGTTACCCCCCACCTGTCTACTGCTGCTTCTTCCTTTCTAACAAAGCGTTAAGTCTCCCATTTCCCTCCCCAATCACTTGAACACGGCTTTACAACAGAGTCCTTGGAACAAGAAGCAAGCCTGTATGTGTCAATGTCAGGTAAGGCCACTCTGATTCCCAAGGTCTAGGCGAGGGCTCTGCCTAACTGCAGCTTCCCAGACCCTATCCTAAGCAAGCTGAACCAGAGAGGTGTTGGAATTAAAATGCATTCCCAAGGGCTTTTTCTAACAGCAGGACCGGGAACTGCTGAATTGAGTATTCTGCTTTCCAGCCCAAGTTTCTTTCAGCCTCGTGTACCTGTTGCTCCCTGCTTCACCCTCTGTGGCTACCAAAGGACCCAGGAATTCCTCCCGAAGGATCTTCTCAGTGTTTGAAGAACAAATGGCATCTTCTTCCCCCAAGTCATTTCTTTTTTCAGACTAAAAAGAGCATTGCTGTGGGGGAAAAAGTGAGTGATATCCCTGCTAGGAACCACTGGAAATTAGTCTCAGAATAGGATTGCTTCAGGGACTTTTTTATTATTATTATTATTCAGAAATAAAGCGTTGAAAGTGTAGAGAATATTCAGACTGATTTGTCTTACCTGCGTATCAGCGTGATCAAAATGCTGGCGAATGTTTTCTCTCAGAGTAACTTTTGCTTTGGCAAGAGAGCCTGTAGAAAAATCAAAGATAATCGCAATTCAGACTGATTCATGGCTTGCCCCGCAGTGAAGCCATCATTTGTTGGGTACAGGTTCCTGGTTCTTCTAGGTAAACAGAAGTCTCTTTCCTTCAGAGCAAACCCCCACGCCCCCATAGAGCCACGTGCCATGAACAAGATGTCCGGCTTCGTTAGGTTTGGGCTCTGGATCTGGAAAAGTGATCATCTCCAGAGTCGTGGCTTGGTTAACTAGCTGAACAGGAAAGCTGGGAAGGAAAGCCACAGGCTGAAGTGCATGAGTTTTACCTCTCAGTCAAGAGACCTGACCTGAGAAAAGGAACTGGAAAGTCCGTGGAACACCCAGTACCGAGGTGTGAACACTTAATACCTGAGGCAGAAGCTGAGATCAATGTGATCAGCGGGACCACGTTAAAAAAAAATACTTACACATTCTGTGGGGTTTATCTTTACATTGATCAAAGACAAGTAGAGGAGTCAGTGTCTACAGTAAAACATCGTGTGTGTGTGTGTGTGTGTGTCTGTGTACGTGTGCATGCGCACTGTGACAAATTTGTTTATAACAGCCTCTGTTTCATGGAGGATTACTACCGAATGTTGAAGAAATAAAGGTGTAAATGATCAAATATAAGTATGATTGCTCATATTTGCTATGTAAGTGCAATAAAGAAGAGGACAGGTTAGGAATTCCCGACGTAAATGTGATATTTTTCACCTAATACAATCCCTAAGACTCTTGTGCTTTCTGCCTCAGTTCTTGAGGCAAGGTAAATACTATATTCATAGTTTGCAGAAAATAAAAGCTATAAGATTCAAAATGCAAAATCATGATGCCAAGTGTAGTGCAGAGTGGAAATAGCTAACACTCAGATTTCAACTCAACCGCTCCTAGTTGAAGAGTTTTTCCAAAAGGAAATAAAGACACTGAACCAGGGCACAGCAGGACCCAGAGCAATGCATATGCTCACCTGGGTAGTGATTTTAACAGCAGTGGCTTAGCTATGGGTGGCATGACTTCACTTCCAAGAACCTTCTGGGACAGGTGAATAAGCTAAGTCCTAAGGAGACAGTCTAGGCCCTCATCTTGCTATCAGCAACTCTCACCTAAGCCTCCTAGATTTGTAGGCCTTGCTTAAGATTTACATATGCTATAATTCTCTCTCTCTCTCTCTCTCTCTCTCTCTCTCTCTCTCTCTATCTATCTATCTATCTATCTATCTATCTATCTATCTGAGTCAAGGGAAAGCAATGTGGCCATACATCCTGGAAGGGGCATGAGAATCATGTTCCCTCCATCCTAAAATATGAATAAGAGAGGTTGAGAGCAAGAATGGATGTCAATTTTAGAACTATAGTGGGGGATTTCAGGGCTTGAGACCCTCAAGGAAGTGATCCAGTCTCATTAGGCCTTGGCAACCAAGGGAAACTGAGGCTGTAGGTACCTAAAGCTTCTCTTTGCTGTGTACAACCCCCCACACACATACCAGTAATGATTAAATTTCCCTTAAAGATTCCCACAGTTTCTAAATGGAAATCCTGAAGATAAACTAAGAAAGAATGAGGTGAAAAATACAGTGTTGTGACAAGGGCAGTGTAAGAAGCGGGCAGAGAGAAAGGGATGAAAAGCTTGGTGGCAGGTCTAGCCTGAGGGTACCACAGAAGGCAATACAGTCTCACATGGAGCTTGCTGTACAGGGTGACCTCCTGTAAATGAGAGGAAAAGAAAAGACAGGCCTTGCTTTCTCAAGACCCTTTATGGCCATCTGCTGGAAATTCTTATAATGATGATAAATTTAGAATGGATGTGTATGAATATTGCTCTCTGGAGTTGCACAGACACAGTGCATGACTAGGAATGGAGCCTGTCTTCTGCAAGCTCGGATTGGTATCATCAGGGCCAGCCCAAGGCACAGCTCCATAACTGATTAATAGGACAGTATCTGGGACCTGGGGAAGTTCTGGCTTTCCCACCACGAGAGGAAGCTTTGAATACAGGAGTCTTTTAACCCATGGGAAGAAGTTCCTGGCAATGAGCAAGGGTGTGGATCGCTGAAGCCCTTGTCTCACCAGCCTTTCCCTTCTCCTAGCCTGACCTCTAATGCAGATGATTGGCCCTCACACCCATCTGACACTCACAGTTTCCCCATCTGACACTCACATAGCAAAAGAAGTGCTTAGAAAGCGGGATGAATGAACCTGGTGGCTTGTAGCTATAATCGCCTATGCTCAGGAGGTAGAGGCAGGGCTCACCCAAAGTTTGAGACCAGCCTGAGTTACAGAGTAAGTCTGTCTCAGAAAACTGAAGAAGATGGGAAAGAAAGAGGGAAAGGGGGGAGGGGGAGGGGGAGTAGGAGGGGTGTCGCAATGAAGCAGTGCATGACACAACAAAGTCACAAAGATGCCGGTGAGACAACAATGGCAGCATAGCATCTTAGATCTTGATAGAAACCAGGGAGGAAGAGCTGGGCTCTGTAGCCCGTCTTCTGCTACTTTATGGGTTCTTTTTTCTTCCATTCTTCTCCATTACTTTTCTTCCCTCTTTTCAACACTCTAACACTAAATAAGGGAGAAAAACGGATAGAGAGGAAAGGAAAGAGATCCCTGAATAAATTCAGGGGTTAGAAAGTGGGCGGCATTATAATTAGACTAGTTCCTGCTAATGGAGGGCATTGAGTTCCTTGGGGCAAATTGATCTTTGCCATTGGGATATCTAATTTCTTCTTGGTTTTCCTTCTTTGCACACAACTACATAACTAAGCACAACCCATAACCCACCTCTCAGGACGCTCACATTTATATAACCTCTGAAAAGTCCCCAGAATTCCAAACACCACACAATCACAGAAACTATCTGCCTC